>NW_006785990.1:852876-867473 GCF_000442215.2 Lipotes vexillifer
ATTCCTGCTAGGGCTTCCTCCCCTGCCTTCCAACACTGAATCCCAAAGTGCTGCCTCCAGCACAGCCCTTTCCTCTGGACATCTCACCCAGAAGGATCCACAGGCACCACAAACTCTGTGGTCAAGACTGACCTCACTGCCTTCCCCTGCTCCTCCCTGACTGTCCATCTCAAGTGTGGCCTCCCCTGAAGGCCTAAGGCCAGACTTGGGCTTCACCCTGATCCTCTCCTTCCCTCACGCCAACATCCCGAATCCAACCACCATGCTCCTGCCTTTGCTTTCATGAAATCCCTCCTCACTTCTCCCCTTGGCTGCATCATTGGCATCTCCAACACACCTTCCACAACGATGATCTCCCAGAAACACAAACCACCTCATCACATCACCCCAGCTTCAAACCACCCGCCTCATCTCCTCTCTGCTATCAGGCTAAACTCTGGCTCTTCTCCTTGGGAGACCCACTCACCACTCAAATCAACAGCCTCATCTCCTACCAGATCTTCCCTCATGCCCGTGATCAGCAAACCACTAGGCACTCCCTGTATATCCCATACAGCTTCCTGCCTCTGCTTAGAACGCCATGCCCCACTAACATCTCCTATCCTTAACCTTAGACAACCTGGTCAACTCCTATTCACACTTCAAAACCCCAACAAAAGTGTCCTCCAAAAGTCTTCCCTGACTTTACTAGAGAGCAAAGTTCCCCCCAGTCTATGCTGCTTCTGTGATAACCTCCCATTTATTCCATGAACTGTAATTATTTGTCTCCACATATAACCTCCCTCCCACACCAGACTGGGAGCATGTTGAGGGAAGAATCTGCACTGGAGTCATTCTGGAATCCCCTGCATTTAGCACAGAGCCTGCCATGCAGTGAGCTCTCAATAGATGTTTGCTGAGAGTATAACTGAAGGAATAAATGAATAAATCCACTGTAGCATTGGATGCCAGCCACCTCATCCTCCTTTCCCCTCCCCTGCCTTCCCTCCCCTCTACTCCTCTTTTCTCATGTTGTGCTCAGCCCATCCAGGGCAGGACCCTCACCTGCTGCATCACTCAGGGCAAAAGCTGCTTCCCCCACCCCTTGGCCTCGTGGCACCGGGCCCCTCCTGGCCCTTCTAGACCATCCATCTGCTTGACTAATGAAAAGAACAACCTATGTTCCTTTTCCAGGGAATGCGCCTGCCTTAAACTGCTCTGAAGAGCACAGCACCTGCTCACATATCAATTAAAATTATAATTAGGCAGTGAGAATATATAATTAAAATAACATGTTCCATCTCCCTCATTTATTACTGCTGCTGGCTGTCAGGAGGAAGTCAACCAGTTCCCCAGAATGGGGTGGGGGCAGGGATCACTCCTGTCTCTGAACATACCATGCTTCCCTTCCTGGTGTCTCTTCTGGCGTAGGAAGCAAACTCCCGAGGCTGCCCTACCCAACCCGAGTGAGAAGGGTTTTCTGTCACTTGTTTGGTCCTTACACACTCTCTGCACATTACGTACGGTTCATGTCACAGGTCAGACTTTTTCAGGCTTCCATGCCTTTGTACATGGAGTGCTGTCTGCCTAGAATGCCCTTCTCCTACGACATGTATAAAAAACTCCCATTCATCCTTCCAAAGCCAATTCTGATTTTCATCTGTGCTCGGTTATGGGGACACAGTGGGGAAGATGCAGTCCCTACTTCAAGGCGCCCACAGTGCTGAGCATGATGATCCCCGTTCCAGAGAAGTAAACTGAGGCTCCCTCATCCCACATCATGTCTAGGAGGCTGAGGAGGTGCTGGGTCTGCAGAGCCTCCCATGCCCTCAGTGCCTCCCCACATCAGTGGCTGCAGGGACGCTTTCTCCAGAACACAGGCCTGCAAAATCCACTGCCATCCGCAGGCTAGCCAGAGGCACTGCCAGGTAAATCTGTCAGGTGGAGTGTCTTGCTAACAAGAACAGGAGTGTGGCTTTGCTATTGGATGGTGCTTGGCAGAGATTTTCCCAGCCAGGAGCAGTGCCCAGCTTCCAGCACACCCCACTGCAATATTTATGAAGTCCTGCTTTGGCAGAGCATAGGGAAAATCACTCCTTGCCTTTTTAAGACTAAATTCACTTTGACTTTTGTTGCTGTAACCATTAATACCTAAGTGTGTGAGCTACCATCAGCTCCATCAAGCTGATGTGTGGGCAGCTGGGCCTTGCCTGGTCCCTGTGCCTCCTTCAGGACACCAAGGTAGGGAGCGCCTCACAGGTGCAGGGCGCTCTGCGGGGTACTTTACATATGCTGCCTTGGCATTTCCAAAATGGGTTTCGCGAAGCAGTGATTACACAAGATGCTATTGGGTGCTCTGCCAAAGAAAGTTCCATGTTCAACTGAGCCTGCAAATGCTGAGTTCACAAAAGTGAACGGCCTTCTTGACTGCAGGACTTCTCAGAGCCTTAAATATGCCAATGAGTATGGTGATGTCTCCAAGAGAAGCATCTAGCTGGGTCACATGTTGCACCTCCCACAACATTTTGTAGAACTCAATTTGGAGCATGCTGTTACTACATCTCATTCCTCAACAGCGCAGGAAAGTCAAGCGGTCCCCATCTTAGAAATAAAGACACAGACTCATGAGGTCTCTCCCATTCACTGCTGTATCCCCAGAACCCAGCACAGAGACAAGAGCATGGCAGGCCCTTGACACACAATTAGGAACTGCAGTTCAGGAAAAGGTACCAAGTGAAAGGCACACGCAGGAGAGCTGGGCCAGCCTTCTGGAACTTTCTGACTCCCAGCTCCTTGCACTTTCCATGGTCACTTCTCCAAGATGCCCTCCCCACTCTGACCTCCCCAGGGAACCGTGAAGATAATATGGGATGGGATGTCCTGGCCCAGGGCAAACCCTTTCGGGGGGCCTCCCGAAGTTCTGTTGAGCATGGTTTCTGTGGGGCCTCACCAGCCAGTAAAGGGGCAGGAATCCAGTGGTCATGTGAACATCACACCTACTGATCACAAATGTCGGACCTGAATGGAGCCAGGAAGGTCCCAAGAGTCCCCGCCTCCAAACTGAGAAGTCAAGGGGTGCAATCCAGGGTGCCCCGGGAAATGTGCAGGTAAACACCCAACATCCGCTAAGAGGGAACAGGGGCTGCCACTGAGGGGAAGAATGCAGGGGGGAGGAGCTGCTGGTTTTCTAACCCTGTGGAAGTCATCAACTCTTTCAACTATCTGCATGTATAATTTTTTTTTTTTTTTTTTTTTTTTTTTTTTGCGGTACGTGGGCCTCTCACTGTTGTGGCCTCTCCCGTTGCGGAGCACAGGCTCCGGACGCGCAGGCTCAGCGGCCATGGCTCACGGGCCCAGCCGCTCCGCGGCATGTGGGATCTTCCTGGACCGGGGCACGAACCCGTGTCCCCTGCATCGGCAGGCGGACTCTCAACCACTGAGCCACCAAGGAAGCCCCTGCATGTATAATTTTGATGAAAATAAAAATTAGGGAGGGAGAGAAGGAGGGAGGGGGAAAAAAAGTGGTCAAGAACTCCCTGCCTGCTGGAGCTTTCAAGGCAGCCAGAGCCTGCAGGGGCATCAGGACAGAGCTGCTGGGGTGAGGATTGGAGACCAGAGGGGCTGCCTGGAGGAGGTGGCCCTGGAGGAATGCATGGAGGATGTCCACGAAGGAAGGGAAAGGCAGAGCTCTCTGCCCACCTAGTTCAGGCCCCTCGTATCTGAGGGCCATAGGTGGACCTCCCCTACTCCCCTCAACTCCAGGCCTCTCCCATCCAGCGCCTACAGCTGACAAATCCAGTCCAGCTCCTCCAATCCTGTAAACTCTTGGAGGGTTTCCACGCTCTTGAGCTCCTCAGGCTCTGCAAGCTCCCACTGCCCACCTCACACTCCTGCCCTTACTTCCCCCAGGGCACCCCTACTTTTGCCTCTCAGCCTTTGCACGTGCTGTTCCCCATCCCTTCCCTGGCAAAGTCCTCCTTATCCGTCAGGCCTGACTTAAGACATCACCTCCTGCAGGGACTGTCCCTGATCCCCCAGGTCCATCTTTCAACATGAGCCCTTCAAACACAAGAAAAAAAGGGAGCAAGGTGATCTGGGGACAGAGAGAAAATCCTACTGCTGACACAGAGATCCCGATACGACATGCTGGCAGATCCCCCAGGGCCTCCACTGCCCAACTAAACAAGCCAGAAGGACCACAGACAACCCTGTGGCTGATGGCCCATGTCAGCTGCATCCCCTCACGCAGTCAGGACTCTGGGCACTCACACTGCACCCCTCCTACCAACACATTATTCCCTGCTCAGGGTAAAACTGCAGCCAGTGAGGATGAGCAGTTCTCTGCTGTAGGGCTCCCAGTCCCCAGTCCGCCCTCAGCCCAGGCATCCCCTTTCTTATAGTTTCCAGAAGTACAGAACTCCTCACCAGTTGTAAATACCAGACACACTGCAAGAGGCCACGTGTCACGAAATCTCACTCTCATCTCACAACAAGTGCATCCAGCATTTACATCTGTGGAGTTGGAACCTCCAGCAGTGGGGAAGCGCCCCTCTTCCCCACCCCTGCCCACCCAGAGAGTGGGGCACTGGGCTGAGGTTCTGAGCTGGGTCTGGCTTCGAAGGCATGGTTCTGGGATTCTGTAACAGGTGAGCTTAGCTTGGAGGGTCTAGGCTGGGTGAGAGGCAGCTGGACCTCCCAAGCTGGCTCATCCTGCTTACTCCTGAACCCTTGAGGGGATTCTGGTCTTTTCCCATGGCCCTGCTAAGAGACCCTTAGTTGGCGGGGCTCCAAACACAGTGCCCATGGACTCAAGGAGCAGGGACAAGAAGAAAGCGCTAGAGAAGGAAGGGGTCTCACTGCACTCATGCTGGAGGGCATATCTCCCTGAGACTGTGGTAGGAGCACCACTGCACACTCTGCCTGCTGCAGCCAGCATCAGGAACAGAGAGGGCAGCAACTTACGAAGGCCACACAGTGCTTCTGGATGATCCCAGGTGCTGATTCCAGTAGCGTGTCAGCTCCAGGCCCAGGGAACCAAGAAGGGTGAATCCCATTGCCTCCAGTGCAGACACACACACGCACACACACACACGCACACACACACACACACACACACACACACAGCTCCCAACTGGATCCTCAGCCAATGGCCATCAGGACCCAGGAGTCTTTTCTGGCTACTCCACTGGCCTGAGTAGGGGAGCCTCACCCAGTTGAGAGGTAGGCTGACCTAAGACTGGGCCTTAGTAGATACTCAAGGGGGTCCTGAGACAGGGCCAGGGCCCCAGGACAGAGTGCAGAGGGCAGGGCTGAGGGATGCCCTGGGTCTGAAGAACAGGAGATTTGGCCTGGCCCAGCCCACCCTCCAGGAAGCCCTAGAGAGCCACAATGCTCCCTTGCTAGGGGCAACCTGAGTCAGACCCCTGTGCACCTCCTCAGCATTTAGAGATCATCGACAGAGAGGGAGCCCTGTGGGCTGTGAGACCTGCCTGGCCAGCCAACCCACAGAAGCGCTGACTACTGAAAAGGTCTTATTTGACAGCCATGTAGATAAATGCTTGTTTCTCTGGAAAGCACCAGATCTTTAAGGATAAAGCTCGTGGCCTTCCTTGCTGTGTTTCCCCAAGTTTAGGGCCGAGCCCACAGTAGACACTCGTGAATGAATGAATGAACGAACATTTCCTTTCCAGTATCCTGACTGAAGAATCAACAGAGAAATTTATACAGCATAGGAATGTTCTCTCTGTTGCTGTCAGAGCACCACTGATAGCCCTGTACCTCACATGTGCTCTGAAAACCTTGCTCCAGAGACAGGGAGATGCTCAGAACTCCATCCAGGAATTTGGGCTGGGTCTTCTGTAGACATTTATTTACCTTCTAACATAACAGAACCATACAATACTCACCTGAAGCCACCTCATAGCTAATTTTCTGAATTTCTATATATAAAATAAATCGTTTTACCAAAAAATCTGTATCTACAGTGTATGGAACAAAAAGAGACTTCAAAGCCCATTAACTCACAGAGGTGGTATGTTACTGGGAGAATACGGGCTGTATAATTAAAACAACTTAAATCTGATTATAAGAAGACAGTGGGCTTTACTGCCTACCACCATCTCACTAATGGAAAGAAAACCAGTATCTTGAGTTTTTTTTAATTACCGTAAAACTGTGAATTAGAACACGCACGTGCCACCGCTCTAGTACTGATGACATGAAATATTCCTTGCAGAGAAATATTCCTTATGGAGAACGTAAGCCTACTTCAGCCCAGAGCTGCTAGGTGTATGTAGCATCTTTCCCGACCTGGGAAAGGAAGTGGTCCCCGTGTCAGCCAAGGTGAGGGAGGGCTCTTTCTGGAGCCCCCAGTCTCAGAGTGAGTGACGCCTGGCTCTCCTTGTCCTCTCTCTACTGAACTCCAGAGCTCAGTGCCTGAGGAGGGAAAACCAAGGGGCCTGGGACAGGGGGGTGGACCAAACGACAGTTCACGGCCCAGCCAGGAACACCTAGTGGAGCAGAAGTGCGCATTTCTGAACACGGTCTAAACTGGAGGAGCACGTCCAGAGCTGAAATGAAAGAAATCTATGGTGATGAGCGCCTCCATTAGCTCACCTACTGGGGGGCAGGAAGGAGTCCAGGTGGCTCACATTTCTTCCTCGACCCCCCCCCCACCCCGCCTGCTTTCTCTGGCTGAAGTTAATAATTTTAAAGTAATTAAGTCCAGCAAGCCATAACCGATTAAGTAAGGACCGCTGGTGGCCAGCAGAGCTGAGCAGCCTCAACTCTGCCTGAGCCCCCGTTTGGAGGGCAGCTGGAAGGGGGCCTGATCCCAGGTCCAGCCCCCAGGGGCCTGAGCACCAGTGGCAGAGATAAACCTCTCTGAGCAGCCAGCCACCTAATGAGACTGTCAGGGGACTTCTTAATGAGATTAGGTAGGGCCCGGGCTCTGCCACACAGCGTATGGAGGGTTTCTATTCAATTAGCCAGTTCAGCGTGGGGCAGATACTGCCCAGGAGGATGCGGGAGCCTCTGCCGATAAGGCACCCCCTCCCGGCACTCCTAGTTCTGCCATGACCGGCCCAGCCTCCCAGCGTCCGCGGTAGCCTGAGACAGTGTCCCCACCGGACAGAAGGGTGAGCAGAGCTGGCCCTCTGCTTTGCTGGGGCAAGCCAGGTCTCTGGCTGCCAACCCAGGACCCCTTCCCCTCCCTTGGAACCTGGGTGAGCTCCAGTGGTGGCCACAAATGGGCCATCTGGAAGAAGGGGACAGACACCCCTGCCCAAAACAGGTGTGTGTGGGGATAGGAAAGACCCCCTCACCCCGGGTGGAAAAGGCTGAGTCTGGGGCCAAGGCTATAGGTTGTGTCTACATATAAAGTGGGGGCCAAGACCCACTGCCCTGTCCCCTCCTGCAAATAGAGTTTGACAGCACACACAGTAAGGGGCAGAACTGCAGACAGCCCAGGACCTGCAGGAGGCCACAGGGCAGTGAGCTCCACCTCGTGGGGACCAGGCCCTGCCTCCATTCGGGACTTGGGGGTGCAAAGGAAGGTCCAGGTCACACCACGCCCACAGGAACCCTCAGGACACCCAGTGGGGAGAGGGCTCAGGCCCCAGGTCCCCTGCCCCCTTCCCATCCCCCAGTCCCTGCCCCACCAGGCTGGCTCCCACCCTTCCCTCACTGCCCCAAATGCCACCCACAGCTCAGCTCACCCTGCCCCATGCCTGAAACACAGGCTTCCCTCACTCAAAGCCTCCTGGCCTTTGGGCTAGCACAAGTGCCTCTCACCCAGAAAGCCTTCCGGCCCGGCCTGGCCCACATCCTGTCTGCTTCCCGCCATCCATAGGCACATCACAGAGCTCAGAGCCTGGCTCTTACCCTCCTAGTACTGCCCGCCCCCCAGAGCTTTCGAGTAAGCCAGGTCTGAGGTCTCCTGGAGCCCACTGTGTGGGAACGTCCTGTCACCAGGTGTGGCCCCGGGGCTTCCAGCCCAGTTCCAGTCCCGAGTGTCCTGTGGGCAGAGAAGCCCCACGTTAAGCAGCTATTACCACTTCTGGGGTGACACCACCCACCCAGGTCTGCTCTGCCCCTTCACCCTCAGCTTGGGGCTGGGGCAGCCCCAGGCCTAGCCAATCAGGGCACCCCACTCCACTGGCACCAGGACTGATTCCAGGAGGAGCCTGTCCCCATGCCAGGCCAAACAGCAGCAATCCTGGGACACCTGTGAGACTCTTGTTAAACAGTCCCCCTCTTCCCATGGGGAAGGACCAGGGGGCTGGGCTGATTAGACATCAGCCTACAATAGCCTGGGGGCTCTCAGCGGATGGGGCTGCCTGGAAAGGAAGCCTGCCCAGGGGAAGGCAGGGACAGGGTGTGGAGAAGGAGGCGGTGTCCTGAGGACACCGTTTGGGCCCCTGGATCCAGCCATGCCTGAAGTTACGCAACGTCAGGTCTTTTCCATTACACGGCCTGATAAATATCCCTAATTGCTTAGGCCAGTACGAGTATTCCTGACACCCACCTGACTAATATAGAGCATGATTTCAGACACTCGGCGGGATTCCCTGATGTGAGGTTGGTAGGCGGTGGTATTTTCAGATGGTCCAACTTAGCAGTCCCACAAACACACCTGGGGGCAACAACTTCCTCCCAGGCCATGAGAGGCAGAAACTCTCCACATACCCCACAGTGCCGTGGCTCAGCCACCTTGTCACAGTCGCAGCAGGGTCCTCAAGGCACACCCCTGGCAGGCCACCTGACAGGCTCCCCCAGGGAGGGGCTCAGTCCGTCTGCAGGGGCATGTCTGGGAGCACGCCAGGACACACAGGCATGCACTCCCGTGTGTGTTTGAAGACCCACATGTGTACATGCCATCAGTACAGTCAGACAGCCACTCAACAAACACTTGCTCCAGCCCTGCATGTGCTGGGAATCCTGAGATGCAGAGCTCACAGGCCTCACAGGCAACCACTGAGACACAAGGGGAGACATGCAGGATGGCATGGCAGCCAAGAGAAGACCTCGCCCCAGCTAAGGGAGCAGAGCAGTCAGGGAAGGCCTCCTAAAGAGCATCCCAGAGGCAAGGTTGGAGCAGAGCGCACATGTAGTCCCATCTAGCTGCACCCCGCCATCGAGAAGCTCCCCTGGAGCACTCGCCAGTACTGATCAGTGGGTGCTGATACCCATCACAGACCCGCCATCTTCCCTTTCATGAAGTCCATTTTCTTGGCAGGAGCTAAGGAGCCTGACACAGTCGGTCCTCTGAGCCATGCTCAGGCTTCTCCTGATGAGGTTTCCATCATTAACAACCTTCAAAGCCCCTTCAGCCCCAGCTCACTGGAAGGGTTCTAACTCCTGCTTCCCCCAAAGCCAACATGTCAGGGGTGGCGGCTACATCCTCGTAAATGGGTGCTGCTCACCAGCTCCCGCAGGGGTGCTGGGGGGAGGGTTGGCAGTGCCCTCCCCTCCAAGCTCAAGCTGCCAGGCTCACTGGTCCCACACCTGCAGCTGCTCCGCCCTCTCCCAGCCCTTTTCCCTGCCCAAGCTTGGAAGAGGCAGTGGCTAGGACAACGTCATCCCCATTTCATACATGTGCAGAACTGAGGTCACATGTCGGGGTGCGGCTCCCGAGCCCACCAGAGGATTCCCAGGTGAGAGACGAGGATGGAAACCCAGGTCCTGGCTCATGCCCAACACCCAGACAGCAGTCAGCCCACACAGCCCCCAAGGGCCAGCACCTGGAGACCAGGGGGAATGTCTACTTCCCCTGGGCAGCCTCTCTTCCCTCACCACCCACTCCCATCCGCACAGGCACATCTCAGAGCAGATGGACAGACCAATGGCCCTGAGCCCCTGCCAGAGCAGCTCAGGTGGGGAAACGCCTTCCAGAAACGGGTCCTCCAAAACTATTTCCTGCTCCAGCCCATAAGCGTGAGAAACCCCTCCACTGTGACTGTACCCTTTGTGCTGGGCCTTGGAATCCCCCATGGAAGTGGCCACTGCCAGGGAGAGGCTGTGGTATTTGCTCCTAGCATTTTCTTGCCAGGAGAAAGATCCTCACATTTAGAAGCTGACCAGGAGGGAAGAGCTGGCATAAGTGGGCCTCAGGTGGCAGGACAGGGCTGCTATAAATGCATCAAGCCTCCAGGCCCCACATGACATGGGACTCCGAGTGGCTCTGAGCATGAAGGCAGGACCACAAGCTTGAGGGGGCCTCAAAGAGCAGAGGTCTCGTGTGTCCATCCATTCTGTCATCCATCCAGAGGCTTTTACTGAGCACCCATGACCAGCTGCACACCAGGCTTGGCTCTGGGAACTCAGCTATGGATGAGACAGACAATTCCCTGCCCTCACAGACCTGACGCTCCTCACAAATGAATTAATAACACAATTGCAGGTGAGGAAGCATGCAAAGAAGGAAAAGAAGGCTTTGATAGAGAATAAGAGGGGCCCTACTTGGAACCAAGGGGAGCCTCTCTGAGGAGGTGAGATCTGAGGAATAGCTGAGGCTGAGAAGGAGTCTATCATGTAAAGAGCCTTCCTGCTGGAGGGAACAGCATGTGCAAAGGCCCTGGGGTGGGAGCGTGCTTCAACTGTTGGAGACACAAGAAGAAAGTCAATGTGGCTGAAGCAAAGAGGTCAAGAGGAAGGCAGCAGTGAAGCAAGTGAGCTCAGCCCTTGTTGTACTTGAGGGCTTGCAGGCTCTAGCAAGGAGTCTGGATTTTATTCTTAGTACTGCAGGGAGCCACTGAAGGGTTGCAGCAGAAGAGGGAGGTGACTGGATTGATTTTTCTGATAGCTCTGGCTGCTACACAGACAGAGGCATGGAAGGGAGGAGGGCAGAGGCAGGTAACAGTGAGTAAGTGACCACAGGGATCCAGGCTGAGGCTGGAGAGATGGTGGTAGAGGTGGAGAGAACTGGACAAATACTGAGATAAAGGGAGGGTCATGTGCATAGTGGGAGGGCAGGCAAGGAACAAGGGGAATGCTGGCTCAGCTACCAATCCGTCGCGTTTCTGAAGCAATCCCTGCTTCGCTCTGCTCTCCATATAATCCCCGTGCTCCCTGGGGTGGTCCAGAGATGATGCTCATACAGCCCTGTGCCCAGGTGTCAGTAGACACTGGGTATTGACAGACACCTCTGCTTTTTAACAGGCCATCACCAGGAGCCTATAGCAGACCACAGCTGCCATGCTCACTGCACTCCTTCCCTCGGTGAGGTTCCTGGGCTGGCTCCCAGTGGCAGCTGGAACTGCGGTTCTTTCTACCAAACGTGCCCAGGCAGCGTGGACATCTGCAACAGCCTCCTCATATGCATACATTTATGTGCACATACACTCACACCCATGCACACACCTGCACACCCATATACTGGCACACACGGACATTCTCTCTCTCTCTCACACACACACACACACACACACACACACACACACAGAGGCAGGGGTGCTCAGCCCAGATTCCAGGGCATGCCAGAGGACCCGACCCCCGCTGCTGGACAGTCCCCACTCCTCGGCACTGCCCAACACACCACCCTCCCCCGGAGGCATGGCCACCCCTGCCTGTCCCTTGAGGAACACTGGCCATAGGCGCCCTATGCAGCCCAGCTCTGTGCTGTGGGTCATGCAGGGCCATGCCTCAGCCCTCAGTAGCCTTTATCCAGGATGTAGGCAAAGCCCCGAGCCAGCCCTGAGCTGAGGCTCCAGCCTGGGGCCCCATGACAGGGAGAGATGCTCCCCCAGAGCTCTAGGCTTGGGCTGGAAGCCTACAGGACCTGGGGGCAGGCCACTGGATCGTTTGGGCTACCAGAGCCCGGGAGGGAGGGAGGGAGAGGCGAGTGAGGGCAGGTGCCCTGGGAACCACCCAGGACTGAAAAGGAGCAGCATCTGATGTCTGCGGCCATGAAAGGGCAGGCAGCAAGGGCCCAAGGGCCGAGCCATGTCAGGGCCTCCTGAGCGCTCGGCCCCGACCTCCTGAGACAGACACCACATAGGCGAGCAGCAGGGGCCTCGTCCAGTGCCCAGTTCAGGTCTCAGAGCTTTGAGCCCCGAGCCCAGACCAGGGCCCAGAGTGTGGCCCCTCCCTCCCTCCCAGGTCTCTGGGTGCTCAGACAGAAGGATGGAAGAAAGCCCCCAGTCCCGGTTCAGGAACAGAGCCAGGGCAAGACCCAAAGCCTCTGCCTTTGTACCAAGCAGGAGGGGCTGCATGGGAATGGGAGAGCATGGAGATAGCCTGCCAGGCCAGGCCCAGGCTGAGTCTGCAGGGCCTCAGGCCACATCAGGGCGGGCACATGGCCAGGCTGAGCCAAGAGCTCCAGCCAAGGGGTGGGGGTGGGGATGGTGTCCAGCCAGCAGGGACCGTGTCTCTGCCCTGACCTGGGGTTTGGTAGCACCCAGGCAGGACCCAGAGACCAAGGGGTGTCATGTACCCTTGGCAGGTGAACAGGTGAACAGAGCAAATGGTGGCCAGGACACAGAGAACCAATGCCTACTTAGTGTACTGCGTGTCACCACCCACACCCTCGGTGTGCCTCTGCTGGGCGCCCCAGTGGGCTGCTGCATGCCAACAGCCTCCTTCCTGCCAGGTGTAAGTCACCTCTCTAGATCCATCACTACAACCCCAAGGTAGCCCACTTCACAGGTATTAAAACTGAGGCTTGGAGAAGACGAGTGGCCTCTCAAGATCACACAGCTAATCAGTCACAGAGCTGGGATTTGAACCCGTACCTGCCTGACCCCTTTCCACCAAAAAGAGCAAGTTATGGGTACCATGGCCAGCTGCTCAGGGGCTGGGCCAGGCTGGCTGGATTCGGGCCACTCTGTGCACTCAGAACAGCAAGGCTGCAGCAAGACTGCAATTCCGTGCAGCGACGGCCTACAGGTTCCCGGAGCCCCAGCCCACAAACGGTGGCTCCAGGTGGCCTCCACGTAAACCATGTCATCAATAGCAACCTGCCTACCTGCCTACCTGGGACACCAGCAAGGCCAGGATCAACTCCAAGCCACCCTAAATAGGGCAGGGGTTGGGAAAGCCCGCCCAGCCCAGGTCGGAAAGTGGAAGGAGGCCAAGAGCCCCTTGGGACCACTCAGGCTGGTACTATAACAACCATCCCAACCTCTGTGCTTGGCCCTTGGCTGGGCATTGTAGTACATTTCCTCAACTGACAATCACAGTGCCCTCTGTGTCATCATTCCCATCTTCCAGTCGAGGAAACTGAGGTAACCTGCCCAGAGTCGGAGAGCAGAGCAGGGACGGGAACCCCAGTCTGTGCGTGAGATCAAGACTCCTTCTGCCCCCAATTCGGCTTGTAGGCATCATGTCTAATCTCACACAGAGGCATGGGAGGGCCAGGCTGAGCTCTGGCTGGGAACAGGCACAGGGCAGGCAGAGACGGAGCTACAGTGTCTAGCTGCCTCTGGTGGGTCTGGTGAAGAACTAATGTAAGGGAAGTAAACTAGGCACACAGGACTAGCCAGAGCCACATACTCCAGATCTGGCTCGAGGAGGAGGTGCAGCCTGGAATAAGGACTGCCCTGGGCCCCAACTGACAGCCCCTGGCTTCACCCACTGGGAGCCTGCCCTGCCCAGATCGGGGCCACCAACAGACAGAAGACGGCCATCTAACCACCTCCCAGCTACCCTGCCTGTGCTTCAGGCCCGGAAGGGAGAACCCTGGGTCTTTCTCTCCCAACCTGTGGCCATCAGCCAGGAAACTGGCTGTTTACAGGCTGGAAGGAAGGTCTTAGGAGAACCCAACTGATGGGATATTGGACACAGACCCAGCTGCGTTCCTGGGCCCCATGCCTGTCAGAGAGGCCAGACCCCAGAGAAGGGAGCTGTCACAGGCCACCCCATTGCAGAGATGAGTCTCCGCTCCAGCCCAATGCCTTAGCAAAAGAGAGAGAGCTGCTGCTGTGGGGGAAGGTAGGGGCGAGGAGGGCACTGGGAGGAGGCAGGGGGTGTCTGTAGAAGAAACAGGGCCACAGGGAGTCCTGCTGAGTCCACAGGAAACACAGACTTGCTTAAGTCCAGCTGTGGGGGCCACTGACGCTGGTGCCACAATAGCCAATCTTCACCTCATTCCTTAGGAAGCACAGAGCCCAAGTCTTCTTGGGAGAGCTGGGCCCATCCAGGCCCTAGTTCACAGAGGACAAGGTTGGTAGACACAGACTGGCTCTCTTCTGAGAGCCTGGCGGGGCTGGAGACACAGGCTTCCTGACGTCCCCCTACACCAAAGGGCTGCCTGGCGCTTTCTGGAGCAGGGGAACAAGTATATGAGTGGGCAAAGGGGAACTGATGGGAGCCATGGATTTGGTCCAACCAGGATCCAATACCTAAAATTCTACTTGTTTTTGTTTTTGTTTCTTTTGTTTTTGTTGTTGTTTTAACGAGTCACCAAGGAAATGGGAGGGTTGTTTTGACATGACCTGAGTAGTAGATATTGCTGTCATTCACCAACTATTTCCAGTTCTCTCTCTCTTTCCAGGAACATAGTATGTCTGTGCTTCCTGGATCCCTTACAACTGGCTGGAACCACATGACTAGTTCTGGTCAATAAATTATAAGTAGAAGTGACATGTGTCACATCCAGGTGGAGACCCCTAGAGCTCTCTTTC
>NW_006785990.1:867648-875510 GCF_000442215.2 Lipotes vexillifer
TCTTTCCCTCTGGCACAGCAACTCGCAATATTCAAGCTGAGTGACCACGATGGGCCAAGCAACTAGCTATATTCAAGCTGAGTGACCATGATGAGCCAAGCTCCAAGCTGACACGTAGCATGAGCAGGAGATAATTTTGTGTTATGTTAAGCCACTAGACTTGGAGAGTGTTTGTTATGATGGCATAACTTAGTCTATCCTGACTGATACAAAGGGAACCACAGAACAAAACCAAAGGGTAGGAACAAATAGGCACTTCCCTGCGTGGCCAAGTCTAAAAAGATTCATATCCAGGTTATCAGACTGGGTTACAAATGGTTTGGGAACAAGCAGTACAGACTCAATGTTCCAAGTTTTTAGGTGACAGAATATTCTGGGTAGTGAAAAGGCCAAGTAAAGAGAGAAGATGGCTGATATAGGGGCCAAGGCAAGGGGATTTTTGACCTGGCAACTACAAGAATTTGGAAAGAGTCTGTCTGCCCTTACAAGATGTGGCTTTCAGTGTTAAGGGATAGCCTTAGCTATCCTCCAAGAGAAACCTGGACAAATGGCCCCAACGTGCTGCTCTAGACAGGAAGGTTGTTAAAGTTCTCATGTTACCAGGAATGGGAATAGCAGCAGCTTGGAGGCAGCATGAGGAAAAGTGTCTCACTAGACCCATGGCCTCCAACCCACACGCCTGGCATGAGATGCCCATCTGTTTACTGCCAGTTAAGTCCAACCTCCCAATCTGGGGGCAAGGCTACAGCAATAGGGATACTAAAAGGGGGCCTCTGGAACCCATTAAATATGAGGATGTGGGGAGGGCAGGAGTACAGTCTATGAAGAGAGAGTGTGTGTGTTTGGACACACAGGAGTGACCCTAGAATGAAGGACAGCTCTGAAGCCCGGTAGTCCAGCTGAGGGAAGATGGCAGTTATTCTTTTACATAGACACAGGCTTGTGAGAAATCCAGAGAGGGGACTAGATGGTTCCCTGTCCCCAGCCCAACTTTAGTGAGCGGCCATCAGCACCTGCAGCCATGGCCACAGCCATCTTCTGGCTTGAAACATCACTGGCAGAAGACCCTGTGTGTCAGCTGAGAAAGACTGACCTTTGTAGGGACCTTCACCTTGTGCTCTAGGTGAGCGGGATGGAGGGCGGGGAGAGGAGGGGGTTCTGAAGAACCTGGCCTGGAAGAAATGGAGGTCATGGACCTGCACAGTGGCACAGACTTACAGTCTAGCTATTCACAAAGCAGATTCCTCTAGGAACCTCCTTAGGCACAAGCAGCTTGCAGGCCCCAGGAAGGAAGTCAGTGAGTCATTGGAGAGCACAGGGAAGTCTGTAGAGGCCTGCAGACTTACAGTGTGCCACCTCCAGAGTGAGTCTGAAAGACAGGGAAACAATGGCCATATGCCCCAAGTGACAAGAGGATGCCACCCAGTAAGCAAAAATGCAGCCAACCGAGCGGAAGAAAGGGAAGGGTCACGATGTGCACTGCCTACAACAGGCACCTGCCAGGTGTGCCAACACAGTAGCAGAAAAATGGCCCACAAACACACGCACATCCTAATCCCTGGAACAGTGAATATGCTAGGCTACCTGGCAAAAGAGAAGCAAGGCTGCAATGGAATTAAGGTTGCAAATGGAATTAATCAACTGATTTGAAGACAGGGAGATAGGCCTGGATTATCCCAGTGGTCCCAATGTAATCACAAGGGTCCTGGGAGGAGGGAGACAGAAGAATCAGAGGAGTGGGTGTGAGGACAGAAGTGACTTGCTGTGAGAAGGACCCCACCCACCATCGCTGGCTTTAAAGATGGAGGAAGGGGGCCAGGAGCTAAGGAAGGCAGGCAGCCTCTGGAAGCTGAAAAGGCAAGAAAATGGATTCTGTCCTAGAGCCTCCAGAAGGAATCAGCACTGCCAACACTTTGATTTTAACCCAGGGAGACCCACGTCAGGCTTCTGACCTGCAGAACTGTAAGATAATACATTTCCGTTTTGTTGTTGTCGCTGTTGTTTGTTTATTGTTTGTTCTGGCTGCACCACACAGGCTTGTGGGATCTTAGCTCCCCAGCCAGGAATTGAACCCGGGCCCTCAGTAGTGAAAGTGCCAAGTCCTAACCACTGGACTGCCAGGGAATTCCCTACATTCCCATTTTTAACCAGCAAAGTTGTGGTAAAATTTGTTTCAACACCAAGAGAAAAACTATGCATCTGAGTGGATGGGAATGATGGTGTGGGCCTGCAAGCATCTTTAATGACTCTAACATCACACCCAGGGAAATGCTGACAGTATCTCCCAGGCAGGGACCTACAACACCGTTATCAGGGAGAACAGTGGGTCTGCCAGCAGAGGCTGCAAAAATACAGCCTCAGCGGGACCTATAATTCTGAAGGGAAATCAAGGAAGACAGCAGAGGCAACAAAGCTCAGGGAGGGAAACCGTCTAGCAGATGTCATAGAGTGTAAGGGGCAGGGTGACCACCTAGGAGTGACCAGTATAATATGAGCAAGGCCATCAGATGGACACCACCAAGCTCACTGTGCTTTATTTTCCTCTTATTTCATTGTTTCATTGTTGTATTCTGTGAACACCAAGCTATACTTGGGTGATTTTTACCTTGTCTTCCTAAAACACTTTTGTGCTTATTGTAACTAAAAGGAATAATGCATCACATATATTCCTTTTTTCTTCCTCTTCCCTAAATTGTTATCTTTCCACTCTGTGACAGATATATCTACAGCATAACCAACAACTCAAGTCTTTTACTTACAGTAAAAGATAATACTGTGAACGGAAGAGACTCATGTTCAGGCAGTTCTTTTATGCGTTTATGCATTTATATAATCCTCTCCTTGAGCAGGCAATTTAAAGCAATATGAAAATTTTTTATTTAACAAATTAGTATCTCTTCTAGTATCTAGAAGAGAAATTTTCACACTTATTGTTAATATGGACTTTGCCAACTAAATCTAAGATACAGCCTTTTAGAGATTTAAATACCATTTCTGTGTTATCATTTGCTAAATCCTCACCAAATGCATATTTTATTAAAAAGTGATCCAATCTTTTACATAAACTGACCAACTGCCTCAAAAGGTAGCTTGTAAGAAGCTTGTATGGATACAAAATCAGCCTGAAGAAACTGCAGGTATAAATCTTAGGACCAACAAGCCAAAGTAGAGTTTCTTGTTTTCTTCATTAAATACTTAAGCATATCTCAACATAAATGTTTTCATCTTTAAAAATAAGTTGTTTTGGATATTGAAAATATATGCAGCCATTAAAAGTAATGTTTACAAATAGTTCATAGTGATTTCAAAAAAAGCCAGTGATATGTTAAATGAATATATGTGTATATATATATATATATATATATATATATATACACAACTGAACAGAATAGGAACTCTCAACACTTATGAAATTCAGTGCGTGAAAAAAGACTAGAAGGAAAGAACAGTGGTAGAATTCCAAACAATTTTGTTCTGTCTCTTGATGCTTTCCTGTACCTTCCACATTTTATATGAGCATGCATTGCCCTTTTCCTTTTTCATATTTTTAAATTAATTCATGCTCATTGTAGCAAAGCATTTCTTTTATAATCAGGAGTGAAAAAGTTAAGCAAAGAGCTGAAAATGAAAAGGTCAGTTAGGGTCCGCTCTCAAGGAATTCACTAGCTTAACCAATGGTGCAGCTGAAAATAACAGCCTCAGGAGAAGCTGAGATGGATTCACAGTTGGTCAAGAAATGGAGAGGGAATTCATGTTTACTGAACACCTACTGCAGGCCCTCTGCAGACAATTCATACATGTCTCATCTCATTTAATCCTCACAATAATTCCAGGAGGCAAGTACTGTGATTGTTCCCTTTCAACAGATATGTGAACAGAAGCTCAGAACAGGGCCAGGCCTCTCCCAAAATCACACTGCACGTGAGGCAAGCAAGATTTGAACCCAGTTTCTTGGGCTCCAAGAACTAAGCTCTTATTCCTGCATGGTGCTACCTCTCAAGTCAAAATGGGGCAGTATCACTTCAATCCCAATTCCACCTCGGGGGCGGGGGGGTTGTCATTGGGAGCTCACCCAGTCCATGATGGAGACTGAACCCCAGTCTGCCTTTGCCCCAGCCAAGAAGTCCCTTCCTTTCCCATCCGAGCTGTATCTACCACCCATGTCCTGCTGCTGTGACCGTCCAAGCCCAGGAGAGAGATGAGATATCTATCAGGCAGGGCTAAGCCATGGGATGGACAGCACCCCACAGAGCACAGAAGGAAGGACACCCAGCCAGCTGAGCGCCTGCTGCGCCAAGCCTCAGGCCAGGGAGGAGGAGCCTCTGTGCCCCGCTCTGTACTCCCTGAGGCTCTCAAGGAGTCCCATCCCTGGTAACATCCCAGGGCTTCAAAAGGTCATGGGATAACAATGTGAATTTCTGCCCACGTGGCTGATCAGTTGAAAGCATGCCAACTTTAACCCGCACACGCCCTCTGGGCAGAGGGTAGCCCAACACCACCTGGTCAGTATTCCTCCACCTGGACAACTGTCAGCCATCAGCTTCCAATTCTCTAGTTCTGGATGTACGCACACACTCACTCACACCCTTCCAAGACTGTGTCAGCCTGCCATGCTTGGAGCCTGAGACATTCTTCCAGTTACAAAAATAGAGAAACTGAGACCCCGAAAAGGCCCCTGGGTAGAGCCCTATGTCTCCAGAACAAAGTTGCATTAGGGCTTGAAGGCTGAACGGCCCAAAGCTCTGTTTTATTTGGCTTGTACTGTGTTGTTCAAATTGTTTGATTAGTCGAGAACAGTTAGAAATCACGTTTTACATTAAAGTCCAGATTTGGGGCTCCTCTTTAAAAAAAAACATTAGCCCATTTATAACACTAGGATTTTCATTCCCAAATGGTAAAGTCAGCTGAAGCTATGGAACAGCTGCTCCTTTTGACAGAGATGACCTCTCTAGACCCCACATTCCAGGTTGTTCCAGGCCCAGCTGCCCAGTTCACCCATGTGTGTTACCTGCCTGAGACTGTAACCCTGGGCAAGAGCATTAGCTTCAGTCTCTGGGGACCCGCTGCTGGAGGGGGGCGGGGGGGGTGGGCAATGGGCATCATTTGGGGCAAAATGAATGAGCATGGAATACTCAACACAGCGGAGGGGAAGTCAATGGAAACAAGGTATGTCAACAGAGAAGGTGGAAGAGCCAAACTGCCATGGCAAACACAGGCGGCATCCCTATCACACTGTGAGCACCCTGGGGCAGAAAATAGGTGCTACCCAGCTGTGTCCTCAGCTCCCAAGCACAAAGAATGAATGTCCACAGAGACAAGTGTATGGGGACAGTGTCAAGGGAGCATGAGGCATTGTGAAAATTGTGGCATGTAACTGGAAAAGCCTGTGTCACCACAGATCCCCACCCCAGCTAGGGTCATTCCTGCCTAAGGAGGTCCCACCCTCCCCTGGCTAGAGCCCACCCCAAGCACATGCAACAGTTGTGATGAGGGCACACTGAAAAAAATGTCCAAGGGCAGGGCATGCGGGAGCAGGGACTGCAGGTAGGACATGATCAGACAGCAAAGAAGGACAGGGATTCCTTCCCTCGTACCTCAATGAATGTCAGACATCTGCCAGGGCTGGGAGTGGCAGCTCCCCTGACACACAACACCAGCCTCACCCCACTCACCACCACCCCCAAAACACATCCAGACCTCCAGGTTTTCACAACTACCTCAAGACATCCTTGGACTTTCAGGCCCCAGAGCTGGGCCTTCTCCCTCCTCTGCAAGAATAGCAGACTCCCCAAAACCTCCTTCCAGCACCAAGTTCTCCCCAGCACCAGTTCTCACCTTCTGGACCCAGACCAGAGCCTTCACTGAGTCACCCTATCCTTGGAGATACAAGAAACCAGCAGCCAACATATAACCTAGAGCCGGAAGAGGGCTCTGGACCCAGGGGCGGGGGGAGGGTAACTTGCCTGGAACCCTCAGCCAGCCCACCTCCTCCCTACACCGACCCACTGTCCTGTCTGTTCCTCCTGGGAAGAATCCCGGCCACCAGCTGTGGCCTCTGTCCTCAATACTCCTGGGCGAGGGCCTCAGAGTCAAAGCCTTGGATATATGGAACTAGGAGAAACCATGGATATGGGGGCAGAGGAGAGGAAAGGGGCCCTGGGCCAGGCAGATATCAGGGGCAGTGAAAGCCTTAGTCTCTGATGAGGAAGCAGGCATCGTGGGAGAGATACCTGAGGCCCAGAGCCCAGGCTCAAGGCAAGTGGGAGGTGAGCGAATGAGAGAGGAGGGAAGAGCAGAGGGGACTTCTGCGCTTAGCCTCGCACTTGTTGCCTCTGCCTGCGGGCCGAGTTTGCGGACCACGGCGGCCCAGGCGCGGGCTAGGATTTCCCCGCAGCCGGGCCTGGCCCAACTCCGCTGCTTTTCTGGTCAAACAGCGCCCACCTTCGGCCCGGGCGGGGACGCCTCCGCCCACGGCGGGGACCGCGAGGGAGAACGGCTCCTCCAAACCCGGAGGAGGAGCGCCGCCGGCCGAGAAACGCCAGCCGAGGCACAGAGGGGCCTCGAGGCGAGAGATGCTGCGCATTCACGGGCTTGGGCGCCACACGCTCCTCGCTCCTCGGTTGACAGCGAAGAAGACGCTGGCCCATCCAGGTCAGGGGAGGTGCACCAACACAGGTACCCTGCTCGAAGACACACCCACCCACACTCAAACAACACAGACAGCCCTGAGCCACACACGCCTGCGCGGCTCACAGACGCGCCCACCCAGCTGGAAAGGAGCCGCACAAGCCCCAGACACGCCCCGCAAGGAGCCCAGCTCCCCGCTCACAAGCTCTCCGCTCCAGCCCCGCAGCGCAAGGCACTCCCGCACCACTGCTTTGGTGGGCCGGGGAGGGAGCGCGCACCATGCGCGGCACCGTGACTGCCCAGGCACACAGGGAACCCCGTGTGGCCCAGCCCTTCGCGACCCTGCAGGGCTCCAGCGCTGCTGGCAGGCCCCTGCCCTGTTAGCCCTGGGCATGGCGGCCAGCCACTCACCTTCCTGCACGGCCTGGAAAGGATTGTTGGCCTCGATGACCTTGATGGAGTAGGTGATCTTCTCGCTCTGCAGGATGTCATCGTTGAGGCTCAGGTCGGATACGGCCAGCTGGAACACCCTGTCGTCCTTGGCCGCGTTCTCCTCGAAGATGGCACCTGGAGGAGAGGAGGGGGTCAAGACTATAGGCCCAGAGGGGGGCTCTTCCCCACCCCACCCCTACCCCAGCCTTGGCCCTCTGGTCATGATGCTGGCAGGACTGCGGGTTGCCAGGTGGCAGGACTTCTGGGCTGCGGTTTCAGCCTGATAGGATAGTTTAAGGCTCTCCTCAGTCCCCCAACACAGAAACACCCCCCCCAAAATATTCCAACACAGTCGACATGAGTTACACATGCACATGGCACATGCTGCCACCAGGTCACACAAGTGTCTCACAACCAAACCACCTCATGTATCAACCATGCCCCACATAATGGACTGAGCCAAGCTGTTGTGACCTCAGGCAGCACCTAAATGCCCTGACATGGCCCCATGAGTCCTAACCCAGGAGCCACAAAGTTCCCCTGCAGGCAAGTGTCCCCAGCCCCAATCCCAAAATGGAACAATGACTTCCTTCTGCCCTGCGCACCACCCTCTGCAAAGAGCTAAGCAAGCAGGTTCTCAGTGGCTCTCCTATGCCAGGGGGCTTCTTTACGCAGGGGCCTTTGATAACCGATGACAAGCAAACAGGCAGCTCAGTCCCAGCCTGGCTCCCTGGGCTCTGCCTCCTGCTTTCCATCCCTCCCCACTTTTTCTCCTGCCTTGTACGTTAGCGGGGTGGGGGGGG
>NW_006785990.1:876330-883557 GCF_000442215.2 Lipotes vexillifer
GGGTAGGAGGATGTCCCTAGACGCTTTGCCTTCTAACCCAGCAGGTTTGAGGAGCCCAGAAGGAGCTGCTCTTGAAAGGGCTTTCTAGAACCATGAACAGCTCCTCTGGGGCGGCCTCCAGCTGGCACTTTGCGCTCTTAGCACCGCCGTGGCCGACTCTCAGCGCTTGAAGCCCAGATCGGTGGGACTCACTGAACCTAGCCCTGCAGCCTGGACAACTCCGGAGTCCTCCCCCTTCACCAGGCCCTGAGGGTCACCAGAGTCCCAGGGCTGGGCCCAGTGATCCCCCGAGTTGGCGGCTGGGCAGGAGGAGGGAGGTCCCATTCCATGCTACACCCAGAGCCGCAATGCTGACCGCGAGACCCAGGCGCCCCCCTCTCCAACCTCCACCACCATTGGGAAGCAGGTTTGGTCCAGGCCCCTGACTCCTGCAGGGGGGATTGCAGCGCACCAAGCCCAGGCCTAGTCCCTGACCACCCATCACACCCCTGCCTCGCCTGTCCCGTCATCCCTGCCTTCTCACACCTCCCAACCCCCCAGCCTCTCTGAGCTCGCTAGTCTTTCCCAACTTCCGGAAAAGCGACTGCAGACGGGCTCCCCAAAAGCAACCGCTGTCAGTCCCCCAGCCCGGGCCAACTTCCTGGGATTTCTCCCCTGCTGCTACCAACTCCCACACACTCCCCATCAGCGACAAGCCCCCTCCTCCTCTCCTCTATCTCGTCTTCTCTCCTCTGCCGGTTCTCTCCCCCCATCGGTCTCTTCCCGCTCAGCGCGCGCGCACACACTCCCCCCACACACCGCACCACGGCCCAGTATTCTTCCCTGATTCCCACCACACAGACCATGTGCCGGCCCCCAAGACTTGGGCCATAGGAAACTCTGGGACTGTCCAGGATTGGGCTGCTGTTGCCACAGCCAGATACACACACACACACACACACACACATATACAGAGAGGTACACAGACACACACCAGAGAAACAGGCAGACACTGTGTCCACTCTAACAGGCTGACAGTCATGCACGCACCAACACAGGCTCTGATGGCCCCATACACCCCAACGCCCTCTCCCAGTGACACCAACACGGAGCCACAAGCGCACACAGAGACACACGCTGACAACACCCACCCACCCACATTCACGCACGGCTCCGGTCGGGCCTCTTCAATCCTGCCCTGCCAACTTGGCGAGACCCCGGGCCCTGTCCGCCTTCGGCCCCCGCTGCTCTGAGCTGCGCCTAAGGGCTGGCCCTACGCCGCCGACGGCCCCGCCAGGGGCGCGGGTCTGGACTTAAGCCTAGCCCCGGATTTCCCGCAGCCGCGGCCCTAAGTGTCGGCAGAGGCCGCGGGGCCCCGAGGCGGGGACTGAAGCCCCGGGGAGCAGCGGGAGCCCGCGGGAGCGCGGCGCGGCCCGTGCACATCTCCGCGGGGCGGCGCGGAGCGGCCCTTCGGGGGAGCACCGCCCGCCGAGCCCCTCGGCCCAGGGAACAGCCAAGTTTGGACGCCGCGCACCCCCCGCGCCGCTGGGGCCCCCGCCCAGCCTCGGCCCCGCGCCCGCCGCGCTCACCGATGTGGATGATGGAGTCGGCCCGCACCGACACGCACTGGCATATCCAGGGGAGAAGCCACAACGTCAGCGCTTCCATGTCCCCCGGGCGCGCGGCTCATCCGCCCGGGCCCGGGGCGAGGCCGAGGGCAGCGCGGAGCGGGGAGGCGCCGGTCCGGGTGCAGTCCCGGGCCGCTCCCCGGGAGAGCCAAGCCCGCCCGTGCGTCTTTCCCCGCGCGCCCGCCCCTGAGCCCTGCGCCCTGCGCCCGCCCCAGTCCAGCCCAGCCCAGCGCGGTCGGGCTCCCGCTCCGTTGGTGGCTGCGGCGGCGCTGGCGGCCCGAGCCCAGGCCGGCGCGGCGGGGGCGGCCCGCGGCGGCGGCGACAGCGGCGCTCCCCGCGGCTCTGGAGGCTTCGGAGGCGGCGGAGGCGGTGGCGGCGGTGGCGGCGGCAGCCGGGCCGGCGCGGCGGCTCCGGGCTCGCTGTGTTTCTGAGCCCCGGCGAGGAGCCGAACTGCGGAGGACGCCCCCTCCCCTCCTCCCCCTCGACTCCGCTCCCCCTCCCCTCCCTGCCCGCCTCCCTCCCCTCCGCCCTCCTCTCGACCACGTGACTGCGGAGCCTCTGCCTCGCAGCGCGGCGCTCTCCCGCTCGCGGCTCGGAGGGGGCGCCGGGTGCTCAGCGCATCCAGCCCGAGGGATGCTCGGAGGCCAGCAGAGCGATGGGGACCGGCCGGGGCTGCGGCGCGCAGAGACTTGGCGGCCCTGGGCCTCTTGCCCCCGTTCGCCCGGGACCAGAGGATGAAGAAGGGTCGGCCTCCGACTGCCCTCGAGGGTTCCCGGAGCCCCCTGGCGCCCGCCGACCTCAGCCGCCTTGCGTCTTGGGCCATGACCCCCGCCCTGGGCAGAGAGCCCCTCTAGGAGCCGGGCCAGGGGTAGCCGGGAGAGAGACCGGGCGGGGCACTGAGCCAGGCACCGAGACGCAAGGGGAGCCAAAAGGGACCCGCCGCGGCCAAACGTCGCGGAGCAGAGCCGCGGCCGCGGGCTCCAACCCTAGCTGGCCCCACCGACATTGGCGGGCGCCCATCCCCCACCCCGCGGCCCCGGGCTCAGCCGGGAGTCGGGCAGGCGGCTCGCACTCTGAAGCCCAATTCATGGCCGGAAACCGGCGCATCCGTGACCGCGGCGCCTGGACGTGAGGAGCCTTCTAAGCGGCCGGCGTGCTCAGACTCCGACTCTGCACGGAGCCTTTACGCGCGAGCCCAGTGCGAAGAGCCGGCTCCTCGCGGCCAGCGCAGAACGGGGCTCTCTCCACCGCTCCGGGAATGCCTCCGGCCAGCCACCACCAGATGTAGCGTTAAGCTGTTTGGGCTCCAGCCTGGGTGGAAGTGGCAGGCCTGACGCGTAGCCACCTTGCCCCCCCACAACAAGTTCCAGACTGGGCTCCACGTGGCAAACCCAAGATTTCAGGAAGACAGCTGAGCCTTCCCGGACCGGGATTCCGCGGAAGCTCGGTCCGGACGCGCCTGGCAGAGCCTAGTGCAAGGGGCCGCTTCCGCGAGCACGGGAGCGCCCCTTGGCCCTGTCGTTGGCCCGCGCCCCAAGGCCCCTGCCTTGATCAGGGCCGTGCGCAAGGCGTGAGGGATTCAGAGAGACTCAGCAACAGACCTTACCTGGAACTCCCCGCTCAGAGGAGAGGCAGACACCTAAACAGATCATTAAAAGATGTGGCAAGGACCCTGAATAAGCTGTGTATGCACAGGCGCGTTCTGGGCTGTGACCCAGCCTGGGAGGAAGAGCCAGGGGATAGTTTCCTGGAGGAGGTGACAGTTCTAAAGGCTGAGTGGAGGTTACCAAGGGAGAAGGAAGGGAGGCTTCCAGGCATTGAATGCTGGTTAGCAAGCCAAGATAGGAAGAAAAAGAATTTAGTGTGAGTGTGTGTGTGTGTGTGTCTGTGTGTGTGTGTATGTGTCTGTGTGTGCGTGCGCGCATCTGTGTGTGTCCCAAGCTGCCTGCCACAGAAGTCACTGGCAAATTTTAGTTTGGAAAGGTGTGGGAGGAGGCTGTGCAGAGGGGGACAGTGCAGGCTTGGAGAACAGTGAGGCAGCCCTTGCAGTGGCTGGTGGGGCCGCAAGGGGAACCTAGGGGAGAGGAGAAGCGGGGTTGGAGAAACAGCAGGGAACCACATGGGCTGGCAAGGTGACTTCCAGGATGAAGGGGCCATAGGCAAGAGGAGAGGGATGACCATGCCTGAAGGAGGCTGGGCTGTCCAGCTGGGTGTGGCCCACACAAAGGCACATCCTCAAGAAATGCATCTTAGGGGCCTTGAATTGTAAAACACATGCCTCCCGGGCTCTACAAACCACCCATGCCTCCATTCTCACTCCCTGGAAATTCTACCATTCACTGGCTGAAAAGTTGTAGAAAGAAGAGAAATAAAGAATGGGTTTTATTATGTAACAGTTTGGTTCCTATGGAGACTGTCTCCTCCTGGGAAGGATGGTGGTATGTTCACCCTGTAGGGACTCAAATCTGAGGTCAAGAGCCACAGGGTCAGGGATCCCCAAACACACTTGTTTGGACCCCTGTAGTATGTTAGTAAAGTAGACGTGTGATACCTAACCCAGTTAGAAGTTTTTCTTGATATTTATTATGCTAGGTAGTGGCAGCATGATTACCGTGAGACAAGTCTCAAGCCCCCCTTCCAAATATTAAGTCAACCTAGAAACACACATAGTTTGGTGGAGAGTTCTATCAGTTTCTAATCTGGATGATGAGGTCCCTCTAGTTTGGGACCTGAGGGCTATGATACAGGTTGGCATTCCCCTGGAAGCTCCTCTCCTGGGTACCACCTTCCCCTCCATTTCCGACAGTGTGGGGTCCTTCACCATCCCAAGATGCTCATCTCTTAATGCTCATCCTCTTATACTTCCAAGTCAAGTCAGTTTTCCCTACCAGACTGGAATGGCCTAGATATACCTTGACTGGCCAGGAAGGATACTCTGCACAGGTCCCATTTCTACTAGAGCTGGGAGGCAAACCCAGAGATCACTGGGTCCCTATGCCTGTTTACTTCTAGGCAAGACTACTTTAATCCTCTCTGCCACCTGAAGTTGGGATTACCAGCTGCCAAGGACATTGGCTTATTGGGGCTTTATCAGATTCATCAAAACCTTAATTACTTATTGATCCTAGCCAGCCCAGTCCCTTTAGACCCTGATAACCTCTGGGGCTGTAAAAGCTGCCTCCCCCAATCCAGGCTCCCGGGCAAGCAACGCTACCTGATGAACAAGTTTACCCTGACTCCAATAACCTGGCTGGAGAAGAGAGATTAGCAATCTCTGGGTCATATGATACAAACCCATTTTACAGAGGGGAAAACCGAGGCTCAGAGAAAGGAGTAACTTACCCAAGGCACCAAGGTGAGTTGCTGCACCCAGGACTCAGTCCTCTTGGTTTGCTCCTCACTACACAAAGATGTATTCACAGAAATTAAAACTGGGTCAATAAATCCTTCATTTGCACAGAGTTCAGCCAACACAGGTGATTGCTTTTTCTAAAGAGATCTTCGGTTATACTAATTATAACCATATTTATTTAGCATTTACCATTTGCAGGCAGTGCACTCAGCACCCTACATTTTACTAGGAGACGATATTCCCATTTTCCACTTGGGAAAGGAGGGTGCAAAGAGATCAACTGGGCCCATCAGCACTCTCAACTAGAATACTACTGGAAGCCAGTAGTTTGCCACCAAACCTGCAGGTGAAGTGTCAGGACAAAGAGAATATGGTGGTCCACTAGGAAGTCACGATTGTCGTCACTTAAAGCTACATCATTCCATAAAGCAGACCTCTCCTTTCTCTGTCATCTTATTTCTCACCCCAGTCAATAACTGGACTGAGGAAGAACCAGCTGGAATCCTGACCCTCACAGGAGCCTGTTGCCCTGGCACATTCCGTGGGGAGCTGTCTACTCCATGTAGAACAACCAGCCCCTGAAGAGATGCCCCCTCTCCAATCATGTTCCTTTAAGCAAGCCCCCAGATTAAACAAGATACTGTACCATGAAAGATTGCATTCCTCCCTCGCCAGCATAGGGCCCACCTGGGATTTCTAAGATAATTCAGCCCACACCTGCATGAAGGTTGCTACTGGCAAGACACACCAAAGCCCAACCTGGAGGATTCTCTGCAGGCCATGGCACAGAAGACCAGCTCTCCTGAGAACACAGGGAAGAGGGCAACCCAAGTCCCAGGGTCGATCCCCCACCGCCACCAGGGAGAGGTCAACCAGCATCTTAGAAGGAGCCAGGCTTAATGCCCTGAAGCTTCGATTCTGGGCTGGGCCCTCCCTACCCATGGGCTCCAAGGAACCCACAGTTGGCCAGAATCTGAGCTCAAAAAATCCCACTGCTACTTTCCTCTATTAACTCACTGGGTTTTTCTTTAAAAAAAAAAAAAAAGAAAGAAAGAAAGAAAAAACATTTATTGGTTACTTCATCCTTGCCTTCAGTCTCGGCGTTTGGTCTTCTGTTGTATGTTCATTTTCCATCTCTACTTTGTCTTCCTTACCCCTTCTTGCCAACCTCTTTCATCTCATTTTTACTGTTTCTCAGCTTGTATTTATTTTATTTGATCTTCTTTTATATTATTATGTTTTTTATTTTATTTTTACTCTGGTTAGCCCCATGGGTCTTTACTTTTCAATTTCCCAGGGCAGCAGTCTTTTGCATCGCTCTTTCCATTATTCGAGGCTTTCTATTCATTTAGTCTTGGGTTTTCTCCACGTTGGGGGTTGGGCAAGTGAGACCAAAGGTGCCCTCCCTGCACCCACCTTGCAGGAGCTTCCAGAGCAGGACCCACTAGTACGTCCCAGCCCCCTGCCCACACCCAGCCTTCACACCCTTTCCAGGTACCCTTTCCAGGGCACTGCCGATGGCACATGCAGGTGCCACATCTGGCAGCCCTGTTGAGGAGGCTTCTGTTTGCTGGAACCACACCCCACAGGCTAATGAGGAAGAAGGAAATCACACACAACATGTCCTTCCTAGAGAGGAGCATCTCATTTTTGCAGGGCAGGGGCCCCTCTTTTTCACCATTATATGTTCCATAAACTGGGGCCCAGTTTGGAGTGTGCAGTCTGCTTAGAACCAAGATGGTCCAAAAAGTTACCAGTGTGAAAAGTTGCTTCCTTCACAAAAACAAGCTGGAACCTCAGAGGTCTGGTCCCTGGACCCAGGCTCTCCAGGCAGGGTGGGTGGCAGGACCAAACACCAGCTCAGGCCCATCTGGAGCTCTCATGCTGATGTCCAGCACTCCCCTTGGCCCCTTGGAGTTCAGCAAGGTCCTCCCTTCCATAGGTCCCTCTGAAGGGCAGAAGAGGCTGGCCGCAGTTTGCACAAAGGCATTACCAAACACCAAAGGACAGCAAGAGAGGGGAAGGCCCGGTTCCCAGGAAGGACCCTGAGCAGTCATCTCAGGCCCAGGCATCCCGGGGCAGCCTGTGTCCCAGCCTCCTCCTAAAGCAGTGATCCTCCAGGTGTGTGTCCCCCAGCCTGAATCCAGGGTGTTCTTTAGAGAAAGTTCTGGCTTCCAAGGCTCTAGACCCACCCCACTTCCTTCAAGCTTGACCTGTGTGCTCCGAGTCCATTGTGTGCAAGGAAAGGGTTTTCCTGCTGAGAGTCTA
>NW_006785990.1:883657-899295 GCF_000442215.2 Lipotes vexillifer
AATTTGAAAACCTCAACATTGACAGTCTCTCCTGAGCCCAAGGGCTGGTCCAAGCCCTTCCCAGTTTGCATGCTGGGGTCCCTGGTCCCCCACTACAAGGCCTGAGGAGGCTTGTCCTTTCTGTCCCTAGCCCCTGGGCCCTGCAACTCTGACTTTTTCACTTGGGGGAGCTCCTGATTCCCCGGGAAGGACCAAGTATCAGGGAACCAAAACCTAGCCTGCCTTTTTCCAAAGGAAAACTCAGCCCTCCACACCCTCATCAGCCACTGCCAAGGCTCCAGACCCGGGATATGGTCCCCCTCTGCCCCTGCCATCTGCTGCAGTGGGTCCCTCAGTGGGCTCTACACAGGTTGAGTTGAACCCATGAGCTGAGTTAAGGAAGATGATGCACTTTCCAAGCAGAGAGAATGGCAAGAGGAAAAGTATGGAGGCAGAAGCATGTAAAGGAACACAGAGGGAAAAGCAGCAAGATGTGGAGGGGCCAGGTTAGAAGTTGCCAGAATAGTCCTGGTGGGAGATGCTGAGACCAGTCTCACTACTTTTCAGACATGTCTCTACAGAGCAGGGGCCTGAGGTGGCCCTGGGCAGCCAGAGACATGTCAACATGCATGTCCTCAGTGGCCATCTTAGGGAAGTCAGAGGGCCACTGATCCACAATGGACAGTCAAGACAGAGGGGTGAAGCCCTTGTGTCCCTGGCCACCAGGGAGCTCACAGGAGGCTGACCCATCCTGACTCTGCACACAACACTCTGTGCCAGTCCTATGTCCTCTGCACTCATGAGGGATGGGGCTGCGGGTGTCTATAGGTGAGCAGGGGCCCCCAGGCTTACTGGACCCCAGACCTGGCCTGCTCCCTTCTGTGATGGGACACCCAAGTGTCACCCCTCCCACTGGGCTGGGAGCTGCACACCACAGGCACTCTGAAATAAATATGAGAGGCTCAACGCACCCCACTGCATCCCATCCCAAGTCAGGTATAGCCCTGCTGCTCTTATCAGCGTGGGCCTATATCCTCTCAAAGCCAAGCTTCCCCTTTCCCAAGGGGCAGGGATTGGGGGGACTACATCTGCCTGGAGCCCTGGCTCACCTGGCAGATAAGCTCTTCCCCAGACCCAGGCCTCCAGCTAGAAGCAAACCCTAACGAATCAGATCACCCTGCTCATGGACACACCCATTTCCACGAGCAATTTTTCTTGCCTATAAACCTCTTCTTTTATGCGGTGATGAAATGAAATTGTGATTGATTTTCTCTGTCTGGGTGTCATGGCACATTTAGCACCCTGTAACCCGGAAGGATGAAGGTGCTACCTCCTGGGGATGCTTCTGAGGACTCGGGTTGGAGCAGGGACTGCCCAGTGCTCCTTCGGGTGAGGCGGGGAGATGGCACAGGCCCTGGATGCACCGCTGATATGCTGGGCAACCTTGGGCAGGGTCCCTAAATTCCCAGACATTCATCTGGAAAATAGAGAGGGAGACCCAGTGTGTTGGTGGGGGGAAACATGACAGGGAGTAGGAGAGAGCAGAAGCCCCAAGGGGAGACCCCAGGGGAGGAAGGGGACTCACATGTTCTGAACTTGCCAAGTGCCAGGCCTGGTTACAGCAGCCGTGCACACACCTCACTGCAGAGAAGCAGCAATGCCAGAAAAAGAATCAGCTGGAGATGGGGATAAGGGTCTGCTTGCCTCCCAGGTTCACTGTAACTGTCTCCAGAACCAGGGGAGATTAATGATAAAAGGGGATTGGAGGGAGAACCTGCCATAGGAGATGGGAACAGCCCTCAGAGATCAGAAGGGAGGGGCAGGGCTCAGCCACAGAGAGGCCCAGTCCTCCTGTCACCTGCTCATATGGTTGGTGATCAGTACCAGACCCTCTAGAATAGGGTTCACATCCCCAATCTACAGGTGAGATCACTGAGGCTCAGCACAGCAAAATCCCTGGACAGTTAATGGGTGTGATAGTCTGAAAGGTGGTCCCCCCAAAGATATTGATGCCACAATCCTCAGAACCTATAAATGTGACCTTGTTGTTGTTGTTTTTAATAAACCTTGCATTTTATTTATTTATTTTATTCATTTATTTATTTTTGGCTGCATTGGGTCTTCGTTGCTGCACTCTGGCTTTCTCTACTTGCGGCGAGCGGGGGCTACTCTTCATTGCGGCGCTCAGGCTTCTCATTGCGGTGGCTTCTCTTGTTGTGGAGCACGGGCTCTAGGCGCACTGGCTTCAGTAGCTGTGGCACGTGGGCTCAGTAGTTCTGGCTCGCAGGCTAAGAGCGCAAGCTCAGTAGTTGTGGTGCACGGGCTTAGCTGCTCCGCAGCATGTGGAGCTGGAGCAGGGCTCGAACCCGTGTCCCCTGCATCGGCAGGCGGATTCTTAACCACTGCGCCACCAGGGAAGTCCCATGACCTTGTTATTTAAAACTGTTTTTTCAGACATGGTTAAATTAAGGACTCAGGATGAGGAGATTGTCCTGGATTGTCTGGGTGAGCCCTGAATTCCATCACGCGTCCTTGTGAGAGAGAAGCAGAGGTGGACACACAGACAGAAAGCAATGTGACCATGGAGATAGGGATTGGAGTGATGCAGCCACAAGCCAAGAAATGCCAGTAGCCACCAGAAGGTGGAAGAGGCAAAAGGACAGATTCTCCACTAGTGTCTCTGGAGGGAACACGGCCCCACCAGATTTCAGACTCCTGGCCTCTAGAATCGTGACAACAAATTTCTGTTGTTTTAAGACGCCTCATCTGTGGTAATTTGATACGGCAGCCGCAGGGAAGGAACAAATGACATTGGCTGAAGCTTTGCTCCTGGATAATAAAAAGGCAAAAGCACCTCAAAAGGAGAAAGACATTACTCTTCCCCCTTCCCCTTTCTTCCTTCAGACCTGGAATGTAAACAGCAGATCCAAAAGACAGACTGCCATCTTGTGACCTTGAGAAGCCAAGCAGGAGACTGACAGCCTCATCCCAGGATGGCAGAGCTGCCAGATGACAGGGGTGGGCTTTTTCAACCCTGGACACACAAGACAGTCAAGCCCTCAACTAGTTAGACTACTGGAGTAAAGTTTTCAGTTATTCGTAACACAAATCCTAACTGATAACCACCGACCTGAAATAACAACTGCTGACATAATCATGTTTTTCTTTCTGTCCTTTTCTCTATTCAGGTATAATTTTTACATACAAGAAGACAAACTATCATACCTGAAATTATTTTATTTTTTAGTGCTTGTTTATTGTCGGTCTCCCCCCTATAGAAGATAAGCCCCACAAGAAGGATAGTGTAATCTCATTCTGATTTTATTCCCTGTATCCAAAACAATGTCTGGCATGTCTAGATGTTCAATAAATGTTAGTTAAATCAATGAATTAATTAATGAGTGAATGAACATTTTAATGTGAGCCCTTCCCCTGGCCATGAAATTGTTTTCTGAAACCTTGAATTTTTTTGCTGAATACAGCTCTCTCCCATGCATCTATCATACTTTACTTAACCAGTCACTTGCTGGTGGACATTTTTTAACGCTACTGTAAAAATACTCTTACATGCATTCCAGGCCTTATGCAATTATTTTTTACAATAAATGCCTAAAAACGTTATGCATAATTTAAATCTCTTAGTACATATTTCCAAAATTGCCTTCCAAAGCAGTTTTTAAAACCAATTAACATTTCCACGAGAAATTTATGACAGTGTTTCTCTACACCTCCACCAACATTAGGCATTATTCATTTCTAATGTTTTTTCATTTTGGTACATGAACAGTTATGTCTCGCAATTGTTTTAATATGCATTCCTGATCACTGGGGTCACAGATTGTTCTTTCACCAGCTTGAGGCTTTTTGGCAGGTCTTTTCAGGCCCCAGGCTCCTGTGGGGGATGGCGGGGGGGTGGAGGGGTGGCCTTGAAGCCTGCATCTGCCATCATCTACTAGAGGTATGTGAACACAGACGGTGAAGGTGGGGTCCCCTTGGCCAGTGTTCAAGGCCTGCCAGGAATTGTGGGGGAGGAAAGCCAAAGGCTAGACCCCTGGAGTCCCTGAGATTCCAGGACTAGAATCATGGAGCTGGGGCCTTTCTTTACTGGAAGCTGGGCCACTCCCCTGGTCCCCTGCTAAGGGCCACGGTGGGAAAGACACGTGTTCTGGTGTGAGACCCAGAGCCTGATGGTGGGAACTTGGGAAGCCACAGGTGGGGACAGGACTGCGCTTGGGGGCTGGCAAGGGCCAAGGTAAGCTGATGCCAGGCCTATAGAGACCTAGAAGGCTGTTAAGGACTTCTGAGAAGCCTAAGCAGAGTTAGAAGAAGGAGAAAGGGGTAGGTATTCCAGGAAGCATAAGCAAAGGCACCAAGCAGGTTCAAGAATGAAGTGTGCTCATGCCCAGATCAGCCCTGTCTTCAGGACCACATAGTTAGCCACAGCCTGGAGCAGAGACGCACCGTGCACATCCTCATGGCCACACTCTCCCTCAGTTGGTCACAAACCCAGAAAAGCACCAGGCCACAGCCCAGGCCAGCCTACTCCCTAAGGAAGGCCATCATGGAGGTTGTTAAAACATCTCCTGCCCCTCACCCTGCAACCCTGCAACACAGCACTGTTACCCCATTTCATAGATGTGAAGATTGTGCACCAACTGAAGAGCATTGTCTAGTACCTCCAGGCTACACAGGGATAGAGAAAGAGCCACAAGTGCCCCGTGGGTTGGGAGCCTCCTGAAGGAGGAGCCCCGGGCCAGGCAGAGAGAGGGCCACCTCCCTGCTCCCGTGCCCACCATGCCAGACCAGAGGAGATGGACCCAGGGACTCAGCGCCAAGCTTCCCAGGCTGGACCTACTGTCCTGAGCAGGGGCAGCCATGGTGCAATGCTGCCCCCTGCCGGCGGCCAGGGAACAGGCCCAGCTGCAACTGCAATGAGGCCCCCAGGAGACAGGACCTGGCTCTGGGCTATATGGTTGCCTTGACCTGGGTGGGGATTGTTGGGGAAGCTGTGCTGGGCGGTAGCGAAGTCAGAAGGCAGAGAGATTCAGATCTCAGTGAAAATAACAATAACGGCCATCATTTACTATGAGCCAGGTACTGCTCTAATGCTTTACATATATTGTTAACTCATTTACTCCTGACTCACTTCTTAATAGGGGAGGCACACTAATTATCCCCATTTTACAGAGGAGGAAACTGACATACTAGAAGGTTATGTAACTTGCTCAACTAGGAAGTGGCAGAGTGCCCCAACAAGGTCTCACTTTCTGCAATTTCTAGAGGCTAACCTGCATGTCTCAGCCACAGCTGCAGAAGAGCAGACAGGTGTCCTGTAGCCCCAATTATGAACCATTCTTTCCTTGGGCCACATGGAAGGACTGAGGCCCTGGATTTCACATGGGCCTGGGACTTCTCTGAGCCTTCCCACGGAGTTTAAAAGGCTGGAATCTCAGAAGACTCCAGAATTTAAGGGAATGACCCGAGTCATCCTTGTCCTAGGTCACCCAAGATCCAGATGGCAAAGAGCCCTGTGGGCCTTTGTGAAGAACACCTGTGTGCAGTGTCTGTCCTCCCAGCCGCAGACAGCTCTGGTCCTCCTATTCTCACCCTGATTACTGCAAAAGTTTCAAGCTCAGTCCTCTCCCAACCATATGTCAAATTATGACATCCTGCTTAAAACCCTTTACTACAACTCAACAACAACAAAACAAACAACTGGATTTAAAAATGGGCAAAGGATTTAAACAGATATTTCTTCAAAGAAGATATACAAATGCCCAGTAAAGATGTAAATAGATGCTCAACGTCTTTAGTTATTAGAGATATGCAAGTCAAAATCATAATGAGGTACAACCTCACACCTATGAGGATCAAAATATTATAAAAAAAAAGTATTGGCGAAGATGTGAAGAAATTGGAACTTTTGTGTACTATTGGTGGGAATGTAAAATGGTACAGCCACTATGGAAAACAGTATAGCATATTCTCAAAAAATTAAAAATAGTATTACCACACATGCAAAAATAAATTCTCTAACCCATATGGTGATGGGTGTTAACTAGATTTACTGTTGTGATCATCTCGTAATATACACAAATATTAAACCATTATGTTGTACACCTGAAACTAATATAATGTTATATGTCAATTCTACCTCAATTTACAAAAAAACTAGCAATATATGGACTAAAAAAATTACATATGGTCTAGCAATTCTGCTTCTGGGTATATACCCAAAATAATTGAAAGCAGGATCTTAAAGAGATATTAGTATAGGCATCTTCACAGCATTCGCAATACCCAAGTGTCCATCAAAAGGTGAACAGATAAATAAAATGTGGTGTATACATACGATGGAATATGATTCGGCCTTATAAAGGAAGGAAATTCTGACACATGCTACAACATGGATGAATCCTGAGGACATAAACTGTATGAATAAAACAGCCCCCAAAAGACAAACACTCTATGACTCCTCTCCTATGAGGTCCCTAAAGTAGTTGGATTCATAGGGGTGGAAGGTAGAACGGTGGTTGCCAGGGGCTGGGGGAGGGAGGATAGGTACAGAGTTTCAGTTAGGGAAGATTTTTAAAGTTCTGGGTAAGGAATTCCCTGGTGGTCCAGTGGTTAAGACTCAGTACATTCACTGCTGTGGGCCCAGGTTCAATCCCTGGTCAGGGAACTAAGATCCTGCAAGCTGTATGGTGCAGCCAAAAAAAAAAAAAATTAAAAGTTCTGGGTAAATGTACAGTTCTGTGATGTCTGTTTTACTCAACATTTATTCAAAAATTAATTTTGTTTAACTTTTTTACTTTTAATCATATAAAATGCTGTTTAATGTAGATAAATATGAAACACATAATAGAATTATCGAAATAGTATTTCAGTCTAGTATATATAGGTAACGTGGGTGTTACGAACTAAAAATCCTGCTAAGTTATATATTTCTTACCACTAATAAACATAATAGATACATCTTTTTTTCTGTCTTTATTTATTTATTTTATTGGAGTATAGTTGATTTACAATGTATTAGATTCACATATGCAGCAGTGATTCAGTTATACATATACATATATATCTTTTTCAGATTCTTTTCCATTATAGATTATTACAAGATATTGAGTCTAGTTCCCTGTGCTATAAGGTAGGGCCTTGTTGATTAGCTATTTTATATATAGTAGTGTGTATAAGTTAACCCCAAACTCCTAATTTATCCCTCCCACCCCCCATCCCCTTTGGTAACCATAAGTTTTTTTTCTATGTTTGTGAGTAATAGCAACGTGTTTTTAAAGCTCTGGAGCTGGATGGTTGAACAACAGTGTGAGTATATTTAATGCCATTAAATATACTCACTTAAAAAAGTTAAGATGGTAAATTTTACATTATGTGTATTGTATCGCAATTAAAGATTAAAATTAATTAAATTAAACAAATCCTCTTCTGGCCCCTCTGACTGGTAAGCAAAGGTCAGACTCCTCCAGCTGCATTGAACACCCGCAGGACTGGCACCCAGTAACGACTCCTGCCCTGGGGACTACACCAACCCTCAGGCCTGCAGTACTGACAGTTAGTGGGAGGGGAGGTAGATAAGCCTCTGACAGCGTCGGCTTTAAGGGGAAGCCCTGCCCTGGCTCTGGCTTGCTTTCTCCTCTAAATTCCACTTGGAAAACCGGAAGGGAGAGGCTCTGGGAGCTCCGCAGGGCCTCTTCTCCCAGGGTCGCCATGGGGGCGACAGAGACCTCTGGGCTCACCTGCAAGCTGGTGGTAGGAGTCTTCAGGCTAACCACCTCAGGTTGGTTGCCTGGGGTCCCAGCCTCCTGCCACTTCCCCTGGCAAGTACTGGGGCCCAACAGGCTAGACTGACAACTACTGGGGACCAAGGCAAGCACCATCGGGGAGGAACTGAGGGCCCAGGGAGGAACAACCTCCAGCATGTGAAGTAAAACCTGCAGGGGGAGTCACCCAGGTAAAGAGCTCTGTGGGGTCCCAGCCTGGGGCTTTTGAAGGCTGGGGAGGAGTTTCTTGGCAGACAGAGGCCAGTGTGGCTGGACTGAACGGAACAGGCAAGGTGGGCTGCTGGCAGGAGGAGGCGCGTGAGGTCTGGCTGAGGATTGGGGCTTCTCCCCAAATAGCCGCTGAGAGATTTCCTGTTTGTTAGCAGAGTGACAGGAACAGACTTGACTTTAAAGATCCCTCTCTTGAATCAGAGGAAGTAGGAAATGGAAGCAAAGAACAGGAATCAGGGACAGTGTCAGCGGCGGCCTGGACTAGGGGAAGGGAGGGAGATGCAGAGAGGGGATAATGCATTTTGGAGTTGGGATCCAGCTGACTGCATGTGGGGGTGAGGAGGAAAGAGGGAGCAGACAGAGCCCCAGGGTTCTGGTCTGAGCAGGTGGAGAGTTGGAGCTGCCGATGCATATGGACATGGGGGAGGGGGTGGGAAGAGAGTCCCAGAAGGCAGTTTGGGACCAATTAACACTTAGACCCTTAGAAGATTAGATCAACTCTGATCTACTTTCCTAATGAAGTCACTGGGAGTAACTGCTTCCCAGGGGATTTTGAGCAAGGCTTAACCTCTTACTCCAGGTGACTAAAAATTCTCTTGTTCCTAGTGAAGTGGACTGTTTATACTGGGGTTGGGCCTGGATATCATGTTCCAGCCAGCCTCAGTCTTGGGGAGATGTATTCAAGGACAGGAACATAAAGTCAGCAGCAAATGAGATTGTCAAGTCTACCTGGTGACGGCAGCCCTTCATCTGCCAGTCTGTCCCTGGACCACTATGTGTCCAGCCAGAGAAGCCGAGCCTGCCAAGCTGTGTGCTCCATGAAGGTGTCCATCTCTCTGCTGCCAGCACTGTGGTGATGAGTGTGGACAGTGCAGCCAGACTGTCTGGGTCTGTCATCCCAGCTCCAGGTCCTGCTCCCTGTATGGTTTTGTGTCACAGTGTTACCACGGCCCAGGCCAAGGCTGGAACCCCTCTCCTCGGGCCTACTCTGGAAATTAGAAGCCGTTAAGACCTTAGGAAGTTCTTGCCCATCCCTCCCTACGTGGGGGCAGTATTCTTCTGGCCTCCAGAGAGTGAGAGCTGGCACACGCGCGCGCGCGCACACACCACACACACACACACACACACACACACACACACACACACGCACAGCGACATTAAACAAGGTCTTATGGGGTGGGATCAGAAGAGGAGCAGACATGGGGGAGGTAACAAGAGGAGGAAAAAGGGATTGGAGGCACAGCCTACATGTGACACCACTCCCACATTTTTGAGTTCTTTCTCACCTATACCTGAGGACATCCCGAGAAGAACATGATAGAGTCATTCCCACAGTGCAGATGGGAGACAGATAGGCCTTGAGAGACACAATGCCTTATCCAGGATGGACAACAGGTACGAATGAGGAGTCTGGAGCCCAGGTCTGTCTCCTGGAAGCTGCCCACAGACCCCCACCCCCGGGGGCTGTGGAGAGGGCTGCGGGTGTGACTGTGTGAGATGTGGGCTCGCGTGGAGAAGAGGATGAACAGTCCGCCACCCAGAGTGCTGTGTGGGGAGCTATTGTCTGAGGAGGGGACTCAAGTAAGGGGCCCCCGGGAGTGAAGTCACTTCCTTGACAACAAACTCCAGCAGAGCTCGGAAGCCTTTAACCAGACACCCACTTTCTAGTGACAGCCCCAGCTCGTAGAGAAAGATGTTCTCCTGCTGTGGCCCGACTTCCCAGGGCTTCTGCTTCAGGGAACCCTGGAGTGAGAGGTTTTTTAGATGCTGTAGACATTGGTTCAATCCTCAGAACCAACACCTCTGGTCATTTACCAGGAGATCACCTAAGGTAACATAAGGTGGCCTAGAGCAGGCCAATTCAGGCCCAGCCACCTCTGGGAGCCCACCCTGAGCAGGTCCACATCCCTTCATCTCCATGTGGAGGAAGGGGGACTTGATGGGGAGGTCCCCCCTGGGCAGGAACTGGTTGGTGTACACTTGGTAACTTGGTGGTCCTGTCATGGTCACACCCGAAGACAGGGCTGGCATGGAGGAAAGAGGATTCCTGAGGTGCCAATGTGAATCCAAGGCCCTCAGCTTGTCAGCTTTTTTTCTGTCCTTGGTGGAGGTCTGTGCAGAGTGGTAGGCGTGTGTCTGGGGTGCAGATGTCTGGTGGGTCTGAGAACCAGCACAGACAGCTGGACAAGGCTCTGAGGCTTTCTGCCTGGCTGCTGGGCACTGATTTCTCAGGGCTCCACACAGGCGATCAGACAGGAGCCAGTCCATGGAGCCCCCTGTTCCATCTCCCTGCAGAAGGGGCAGGTGCCCCACACCAGCAACAGAGCCCAGGGCAGGCTCAGGGTGAGTGCCAGAGAGGAGACTCCACACCCAGGAAGCTCCGGGTCTCAGAGCCACGCTGGTCCTCCCCTGGGCTCCCTCCTGGAGCCCTGCTCCCACAGGAATCTGGACCCCAACTCCTCTCCCATCTGCCCTACTGCCCAGTCCCTGCTTTGTCCACATATTTGTAGGAATCTCAGAAAGACTGATAGCATCTATTTCATGTTAAGTCAAGGGTGTTTCTGCCTTTTTCTACAGATTTTCCTGTTTTAACTCCATCCCCTGTTTGCCTGACAATCCTGATCCCTCCCACCCTGGGATCAGCCTCTGTGTTCTCATCCCTAGAATGGCATATTTTTATAACAATCACAGGGATGATGCAGTTAATATAGGAAGGAGCTCTCAATACTGTGCTACAAACTGCCCTGAGATCCTAATACATTTAATCATTGGCCACGGCCAATTCTACTGGTGACTCCAGAACCTTTATTCTGCTGAGGGCACTCCTGCCCCATTTCCTGCCACAAGTCCCTGAGGCTTGGGGATTTGGTCTCAGCTCCAGCCCCAGCCCTCCTGGTGGTCCATGGTGCTTCCTCTGACTCGTGTCTCTGCTCCGTTCCACCCCAGGGGGAAATGTGTCCACAGGGGACAGGAATGGGACACTCATGGTGTGGAGTGTCCAGCCATGCAGGCTGAAGAAGCTGGTGGGCAAACTGGTGCCTGCCTTCCTGGACAGCAACCCCTCCGACCTCCCCGCCTTTCTGGGCACCTACAGAGCCCTTGTAACTACCCAGCAGGTGCTAGACCTTCTGCCCCTCCTGGAACATTGGTGACTCGGCCACCTACTAGCTGTGAGATGTGGGAATGTCACTACACCTCTCTGAGCCTCATTCGCCCCTCTGCACACTAGGGTAAAGAGAGGACCAGCCCCCTAGGGTGACTGTAGGGTCTAAGTGGGTCCTTCATGGAAAGTCCTTTCTGGGGACCTGGCCCCATGGAAATGTCTGCCGGAAGGGCTGTGGTTGTGCTACGTTGTCATTGTCCTGCTCCCTCATGGGAGGGCGCAGATGCTCTGCCTCATTTGCCACTGTGCTGGTGGCCTTGGCTGAACGGTTTTCGCATTTGAATGTTGATGTGTGATTCAATTTGGAGTGAGAGCAGAGATCCCTGGGGGCGAGCAGTGGGGCCCAGGACACTCAGATATGTGTGATGGGGCTGATTGGGCTCATTCATTCTTCAAATATAGAGGAAGGCCCACTAGGTGCAGGCATTTTTCTAGGAACAACTGTCATTAATGCATCGAGCAGACAGCAGCCCTTCCCTCCAGAGCTTCCATTCTCCCTGGGGTCACACTGTCACACTGGCCATCACATCCAGGTGTCAGCACAGTCCATGTGACGCCTTCCTGGCCTCCTCTAGGTACCGATGCATCCTCCCTTACTCTGATGAGGACGGCGGACACCTGCACCAACTGAAAATGTGAGTGGGCTTTGATTCAAGAGAGAGGGACTCCATTCCCCAAAGAGCTGCGTAGAGATGTAGGGTCTGTGGATGGGCAGGAGCTGGCAGAACCCTGGATCCCACACATTGCAAGGTGGAAGGAAAGGCCAGGCCTCTGACTCTGCTGCCCACCTGACTACTCCCAGGGCCGTGTCCTCCATCCTGGGCCTCTGGCTACACCATTACCGTGAGGATTTTCACCAGCCCCCAGAATTTCCCTGCCTGAAGACGCTATTGGCTTACTTAGAGCTCAGCATGCCTGGCTCAGACCTAGAGCACCGTGCCCACCTCCTTCTGGCACAGCTGGAGCACCCGGAGCCCACTGAGGTAAAGAGTGATGGTGAGAAAGACTCAGGGTGGGTGATGGAAACCAGTGGGAAGGGGGAGTGGCTGGGCCACACAAAATAGAGGCTTCAGAGGCCAGAACTGGGCCAGGAGCAATGAGGAGGCTCAGATCACTACTCTCCTGGACTGAAGTCCTGGAAGACTTCGTGGGGGTGGCATGTTGGACTGAGACTTCATTGATTGGCCATGAGAAGTTTCTTGTCTTTGGAAAAGCAATACTACTGATGATATTTTCTCTTCTTGGAGCTACAGCACAGGCTCCAAAACAAGCTCTGGAAACACCTTGAGACCTAGAGCCACATACACCTCTGCTGCCCGCTACAGCTCCAGAGCCAGAGCAAGCTCAAGCCACAGCTCTCATTTAAGTTCAAAGACAAGATCACATGAATATGCCAGCTCCAATTCCACAAGCAGGGCATGCTTATGCCCTAGCTCTCATTTAATCTCAAAAGGGAGAAAAAGCATCTACACAGGCTCCAATTCCTGATCCAGAGAAGGTTCTAGCAACAGCTGTCCTCCCATCTTCAGAGCCTGAATCATCACAGAAACCTGTCCTAGTGCTTCGTCTACAACTTCAGCCAGTTTCCTCAACAGCCTCAGTCCAGAGCTGAAGCCACCTCAGTGAGGGCACTGCCCCTGGCTCTGGAGCCCATCGTGCTTTGGCACCAGCTGTGGGCCCGGAGTGTATCCAGCTCCAGTTCTGGATTAGAGACCACAGCAGACCCAGTTCTCCTAGTTACTCAGGTGCTAGAGCCAGTTCCTCCCTTAAGATCCCTGGAGCTGCTGCCAGCTCAGCCACTAGCACAAGCGCATGAAGAGCCTTCGGGGCCGAATTAGGAGCTGCCCCAGTGCCTACAGCAGCACTGGAGCCTTCCTTCCCCTCCCCTCTAATTCTATTTTCTTTAATATTTGGGGGTTTTATTACAGATACTAAATTGTTTATTCTATGATATAAAGTTCACTTAAAATTTAATTCTTTGATTATTTTAAATTGTACATGTAAGTGGCACTAAGTACATTCACAATGTTACATAACCCCCTCTAATGTCTATTCCAGAACACTTCATCAAAGGGAAATGCTGTACGTATTAGTCACTCCTCATTCCCCTCACCTTCAGCGCTGAGGCGCCCCAATATTCCTTATATCTCTGGATTTATCAATCCCTGATTTTTCATATCAGTAACATGTAACTTGTGGCCTGTTGTGTCCGGCCAAGTATGTATGAGGAGACTGATTAAAGTTTGATTCTGGGTTACATAAAAAATGTTAAAAATGTTAAAAAATGTTAAAAATGTTAAGGTGGCCACTGAGTTAAGAGGCATGACTTTGGATGTGTTTGATCCAGGGGAATTTCTGAGTGGAGCTTGTGTGAGGAGAAAGGGTTTTAACAAAACATAGCAGGTGCTCAAGGAAGCTTCAGGAAAGTCAGAGTCTCAGTCCAGGGAGCTCAGGACTGAGCACAGGCCCCACCCACCCCTCAGGCTCCTCCAGCAGTGATCCACCGCCCACCCCTGGTCCAGCCCCCAGGGCTGGCATCCCTCCCATTCAGCCTCTGCACAGGAAGGGGCTCTGTCTTTTCCCCAAAACCACAAATAGGTGGGGGTATTATGGGCCACCTTGTCCATCAAAGTCAAGTCAGGGGCCCTGTTTGGGAAAAGCATCTTAGGAACTTGTTTGGAAACAAGGAATTTCTTTTTTAATTAATTAATTTATTTATTTATCTTTGCATTGGGTCTTCGTTGTTGCGCACGGGCTTTCTCTAGTTGCAGCGAGCAGGGGCTACTCTTCGTTGCGGTGCGCGGGCTTCTCATTGCGGTGGCTTCTCTTGTTGCGAAGCACAGGCTCTAGGCGCACAGGCTTCAATAGTTGTGGCACACAGGCTCAGTAGTTGTGGTTCGCGGGCTTAGTTGCTCCACGGCATGTGAGATCTTCCCGGACCAGGGCTCAAACCCCTGTCCCCTGCGTTGGCAGGTGGATTCTTAACCACTGTGCCACCAGGGAAGTCCACAGCGATTTTTAGAAGGTGGCTGCTCTAATCTACAGACCCTAGACTTCAGCTGCAACTCTGAACCCTACTCACTTCAGACTGGCCCCCCTCACAATCCGAATTGGCTCTGGCCAATCCATCCTGTTACTCTATGTCCTAAATGCAGTGGTTTTTGTATACTGACAGACTCCTCGGTTTGTCTCAAGTTGGAAGTCAAGGAGAGATTCTGTTAGCAACCAAGGACCTGTGTTCAGTCCTGAATGGCAGGTTTTTTCTCCAATTCCAGGGCTTGTCCCAAAACTGTGCTCCTAAGTGTATAGTTATACCACCCCTTAGATTGTCTAATTGTTGAGTATATTGTACAGTGTTAAATACATTGTACCCTTAAAGCTGTCCTATCCATTTATCTTTCAAAAATCTGAACATATGGCCAGCATATACCTGAGCTCATTTTTGGTGAAATTTAAATGTCAGCAAAATAGTATACCCATTAAAAAAAAAAGTGAAGTCAGGGGGAGTCCCACGGTCTGAGTTATTGAGTGAGTCCATGGTCAGCGACCTCTCTTTTCTCTGCCCAGAGATGGAGCCCCCCTAAAGCAGAGAACAAAAGTCCTCACAGGGAGGAAATTCTAAGCTCTCCTTTGAGGAGGAAAGACTGAAGCCCCTGATTAAACTTGGAGTAGATGAAGCAGAGATCAGAGGACCAAAGGGAAGGGCTGCCTGGGCTGAGGCTCTACTATAATGGTTAGGAGCACAGGCTCTGTGCTGGTTTGCAGGAAGTGGCCAGGAATCATCCCATCAAAGTCTCCAAATTCACCTCCAGAGAACATCTTCACTAAAGAACCCAATATATCACTTGGTCACCTGGAGCCTGTGGAAGCTTGAGCTGCTGTCTAGCTCGTGAGCAAGGAGAAGGGTTGAGGACAGGGTGTCCCATAGAATTCAGGGTAGTGCAGTTTGTCTGCTTTAGCAAGGAGGGCCCACTATCATTGGATGGCCATATTTCCCTAATATAGCAGAAAAACCAGAATACCACAGGCACAGGCAAGAGGGAGATTTCTTCCTTTCTCATGAATGTAAACTGTTCATACTGACGCTCAACTGCACACCTTGGTAGTCAGCCTATATTTTTCTGCTCCAGCATTTTTAGCTGGTGTCCAACCTCAAGGCTGCCTGTCTTCTGGTACAAAGTGGCTGCTGGAGCACCAGCCTTGACCAGCCACCAAGTCTTCATTTCTGAGGCAGGAGGGAGGAAAATGAAGGGCAAAAGGGCCAATCCAGCTGTGTCTGCTCTATCTAAACAGCCTCCCACAAGTCCACATAATCCTTTTGCTCACTTCTAATCTGCCTGAAGTTCATCTGGCTGCTTTCAGCTGCAAGAGAGGTTAGGAACTCAACTGTTGAGTTTGGCCAATTTCCACCCTCAATTAGACTATTTTTCTCTTCTTAAGGAAAATATAATGAAAACCACACGGTGACGGCCAGGGCTTTTTCCCTA
>NW_006785990.1:899393-959492 GCF_000442215.2 Lipotes vexillifer
GTCTTTTTATTCCCAGATAAATTAGAAACATGGTTCCTTACCAGGATATTTGAGTGGGAAAGATTCTTTCAATTCCTAGGCAGGTGAATGGATCCACTAAGTAGCTTCTTTCTGCCTGTACCTTGTAAGTAGCTCTGAGAACACCTTCTGTTCTGTAATGAGGTGGGCAGAATAGGAGGGTGGTGGAGGCTTTTGGGCAAGTGTTGAGTTGCTGGGACTTCCCTTATGGCACAGTGGTTAAGAATCTACCTGCCAATGCAGGGGACACAGGTTTGAGCCCCAGTCTGGGAAGATCCCACATACCACGGAGCAACTAAGCCCACGAGCCACAACTACTGAACCCGTGTGTCACAACTACTGAAGCCTGCATGCCTAGAGCCCGTGCTCCGCAACAAGAGAAGCCACTGCAATGAGAAGCCCGCGCACTGCAATGAAGAGTAGCCCGTGCTCGCTGCAACTAGAGAAAATCCCACACACAGCAAAGAAGACCCAACACAGCCAAAAATAAATAAATAATAAATTAAAAAAAAAAATTGAATTGCTGTCTTCAAGGAATACACTGATTGGAAACAAGCCTTTTGACATTAAGAACACTTGCACTGGGACTTCCCTGGTGGCACAGTGTTAAGAATCCACCTGCCAATGCAGGGGACACAGTTTCCATCCCTGGTCCGGGAAGATCCCACATGCCGGAACAACCAAGCCCGTGCACCACAACTACTGAGCCTGTGGTCTAGAGCCCACGAGCCACAGCTACTGAAGCCCACGAGCCACAGCTACTGAAGCCTGCCCTCCTAGAGCCCGTGCTCCACAACAGGAGAAGCCACCGCAATGAGAGGCCTGCACATCACAACGAAGAGTGGCCCCCACTCACTGCAACTAGAGAAAGCCATGAACAGCCAAAAATAAATAAATAAATAAATTTATTTTAAAAAAAGACTTGCACTATCATGGAGAGTATTAATAATAAAAATAGTACACACAATATAAAACTCCATGTGGTCAAATGTATTATTGATGTAAGATTGACAGAAGAAAAAGATCATTTTGAAGTTTTTTGATATCAATATTTGACTCAGATCAGTTGACCAGGTACAAATAATGATCACTAAAGAAATCTTACAAGAGCACTTATAGTCAGTTATTAAGATGTGATGTGAACAAAAAACCTGTCGTTTATTTTTTTTTAAATTGATCCTAACTAAAATACTTTTAGTTAATTGAAAATAAACATAGATAAACTATAAATAATTTACTGTGCTATAATTTCAAAACAGGATCAAAACAATTAAAATGTCTGTTTGAAATTTTCCCTGTAAAATACTTTTTCAATGCTATTTTTCAAATACTGTTATAATACTGATTGCAACGTTTATTAAGGTCAGAATAAAAAATTCTGAGGAGTCAAAGTTCTCTGAGGTCAAATGACTGGGTCAGAAGAGCAGGGTTAATTTAGAGGATGAAACTAGAAAGGCAAAATTGAGTTTTGTCATTTTTTTTATTTTATTAAAATATTTATTTATTTATGGCTGCGTTGGGTCTTCATTGCCGCATGAAGCGGGCTTTCTCTAGTTGCAGTGATCAGGAGCCACTCTTCGTTGTGCCGTGCGGGCCTCTCATTGCGGTGGTTTCTCATGTTGCAGAGCACAGGCTCTAGGTGCGCAGGCTTCAGTCGTGTGGCTCGTGGGCTCAGTAGTTGTGGCTCACGTGCTCTAGAACGCAGGCTCAGTATTTGTGGCACACAGCTTAATTGCTCTGCGGCATGTGGGATCTTCCCCGACCAGGGCTCAAACCCATGTCCCCTGCATTGGCAGGCAGATTCTTAACCCCTGCACCACCAGGGAAGTCCCTGTCTCTTTTTTTTCTCTATGGTTTATGAAAGATGCTGTCCAGTCCTGATTCTTAATGTAATGTGTCTTCAGAGATATCTGTACTATACTGTGCCATGGTCTCCAGTACAGCAGTCAGCAGAAGGCAGGCTAATGATTGGTAAGTCACATATTGTAGCTGGCAAATTATGAGAATCATGACTGCACAATATGACACGTTCTCTGCTTACACAGAGTTAGATTACACCTCGTTGAACATTTATGCTAGCATATATTTTTTTTTAATGTGTAAGTTTATTTATTTATTTATTTATGGCTGCATTGGGTCTTTGTTGCTGGGCAGGCTTTCCCTAGTTGAGGCGAGCAGGGGCCACTCTTCACTGTGGTGTGTGGGCCTCTCACGGCCGTGGCCTCTCTTGTTTTGGAGCACGGGCTCTAGGCCTATGGGCTTCAGCAGCCGTGGCACACAGGCTCAGCAGTTGTGGCTCACAGGCTCTAGAGCGCAGGCTCAGTAGTTGTGGCACACGGGCCTGGTGGCTCTGCGGCATGTGGGATCTTCCAGACCAGGGATCCAACCCATGTCCCCTGCATTGTCAGGCAGACTCCTAACCGCTGTGCCACCAGGGAAATCCTGTCCCTGTCATTTTAAATATACTTGATTGATGCCTATTTAGGTTGATGCTATGATGAAAATTTTTGCGTGTATATTAGTTTATGCTGAATTACCAAACAACTCCCAAAATTTCAGCAGCACATCACTCCACATTTCACACATCACAGTTCACAATGGGAGACTGCACTCCTTCACGTGGTCAATCAGGACCCAGAGTCTCCCATCCTGGGCCTCCTCCATCCCTAGGACATCATCCCCATCTGCATCTATCAGCAGAAGGGGCAAGAACGTGGAGAAATGCATGTGGGAGGTGATAATGGGCCAGGTCTGGAAGGACACACATCAGTTCCTCTCCTGCTCCATTGGCAAGGACATGGTCCTGTGGCTACAAAGGAGGGTGGAAAATCTTCCAGCTGTGCACCCCAAGGAGGGGAATGGATTTTCATGGACAATTCACATTGTCAGCAACAGCAAGTAATTCACTGAGATTTATTGTGTTTTCAAATTATTGTTGAGTATTTACCATATGCAAAGCACTGTGCTGCGAGTGGCCTGAGAATTGATTGAACATCATCTTGGTCTGAGAGAAGCTCTGAATCCACAGGAGAAATGACATGCAATTGAAGGCCTGCCATCCGAGGAGAAAAGGATAAAGAGAATGTTCTCTGGAAGTTCAGGGAATGATTCTAGATTTGGAAGCTGCCTGGAAATGATAAGATTTGCACTCCACTTACAGAGAAGAACAAGATATGGTTGTGGAGGAAGCTGGAAGCAGGAGTTATAGGAGCAGGTCCTTTAAGTACCAAGTATCATAAAGAATATCATGCAGCCATTAAATTTGTATTTTCTAAAATTTTGAATGGACGGAATAATTATTCATATTAAGTGAAAAAGTGACCAGTAATATAAGATAATCCTTTTCTTTTTAACTCTATATAACTTTGGATGAATTTATACAGATACATAGAGTGACAGTTTCCAATTTTTTAAAACGTTTTATTGTTAAAATAAACAGAAACTTCCATAAACTTCTTTGGTTGGATAGACTAATTTCTCCTCATCAGACACACAGAGCTGGGCTGCAGACAAGTGAACTGCCAGCACGTTCCCACCTTCTCCCTGCAGGTCCCATGAGGCAGCGACCTCCTCTCTATTCTCTGCTGTGGACCCTGGGCCTGACACAGGGGCTCAGTCAACACTCTCTGAAATACTGCACTTGGGAAGTGGCCTATTGTGTCGTAGTCAAGACAATGACTTTCACTAGAAGGCTCCCCCAAAACTTTGAGTCTTACAGAATGTGGTTTGCTCTAACAACAAGACTGTGAATTTTGCAAGTTGTATGTTGGTTTCTTTTGCTGATGGAATCTTGGAGCCCTGCAGCAGTCATGCCATATCTCATAAGGCCACCAGAGGGCAGTGTGCTTATGACAAACACACTGCTCCCATTCAAAAGGGGTCCTTTCCAAGTTAGCCTTCATCAGAACATGTTTTATAAAGTTACAGGATTTCTTTTAAGTATATTCATTTTCTTTTCTTCTTTAAACTAATTTTGAAGTTAATGAAAATCCACTGCAAATAACAAATGTAAGGTAACCAACTGACCGGGAGTTGTCCCTTACCACACGTAGACATGTAAAATTATGTGTCCAACTCCCCATCTCTGTCCTTTGTTTCTTCCTCTCTCCCTCCATCCTCTATAAACATCTATCTGTGTAAAACATCTTTTGACAATCTATGTATCGTATTAGAGATATTTTTCAGTCATGTTGCCTCTTTTTTGTGATATGAATCTTTGGGGGGCAAGCGGTCTGTTCATAAGATGGTGGAGATGTCCCCGAATCCCTAGGAGATGATGTGAAGGTGGGAAGTAGGTCTCAGTGGGAGTTGGGAAAGTGGGAGATCTGTTCAGCATAGCCAAGGTCGACTCCACACTGTCTCCTAGCCCCAAAGAACTGAGTAAGCTTTTTCCCCTGTGGAACTTTGCTAAAATCCTGTATATCCTGAAGAAGCATCATGGCCAGAATAATGAAAAGTGGTTATAATAATGTGGGAGAGAGATAAGGTTATGTATTTTCAGTTCTTACCTTTATGTCTCAGATTCATTTGTGAGTGAACTTTTATAAATGGTGTTTGCAGAGGTCCAGCCTCTTTCCTCTACACGGGGATGCCACATTCTCCCAGCACCCTTTGTGGAAAAGTCGGTCTTTTCCCCTTGAATGATCTTGCCACTCTTGTCAAAAATCATTTGACCATATATGTGAGGGTTTGCTTCTGGGCTCTGAATTCTACTCCATTGATTGATAATTCTGTCTTTATGCCAGTACCAAGCTCTTCTGATTATTGTAGTTTTTGTTTTTGTTTGTTTTGCGGTACGCGGGCCTCTCACTGTGATGGCCTCTCCGGTTGCAGAGCAGAGGCTCCGGACGCACAGGCTCAGTGGCCATGGCTCACGGGCCCAGCCGCTCCGCGGCATGTGGGATCCTCCCGGACCGGGGCACGAACCCATGTCCCCTGCATCGGCAGGCGGACTCTCAACCACTGTGCCACCAGGGAAGCCCCTGATTATTGTAGTTTTGTAGTAAATTTTGAAATTGGGAAGTTTGTGTCCTTCCACATTATTTTTCTTGCTCAAAATTGTTTGACTGTTTAGGGGTCTATTTGGTGTAAAGTGAATTTTAGGATGGGGTTTTCAGTGTAGGATGGGGTTTTTGACTTAGAATGGGGTTTTGATAGCGGTTGCATTGGAATTGAAATGGGTAATATTGAGATCTTAGCAGTCATAAGTCTTCCTATCTATGAAAATGGGATTTGTGTCATTTACTCTCTTTCCAAAAGTTTGGCAAGTTTCATTGTGAAAGTCTTCGCCTCCTTGGTCAGGTAAATTACTAAGTAATTTATTCTTTCTGATTTTATTGTAAATAAAATCGTTTTCTTAATTTCCTTTTCAAATTGATCATATTAGTATACAGAATTGCAAATGATTTTCAGTGTTGACTTTGTATCCTGTTACTTTGCTGAATTCATTTATTAATTCTAATATCATTTTTGTGGCATCCTTAAGATTTCTACATATGAGATCACGTTCTGTGAGAACAGGGCTAATTATACTTCCTCCTTTCAACTTCGGATGTCAGTGATTAATTCCTTCCTTCATTTATTTATTCATCTGTCTTTCCTAACTGCTGTGGCTAAAACTACCCCTACTATGGTACTTCTTTTGTGGGAAAACCCAGCATGCTTACATGCTTCCTGATGCCAAAGGAAAAGTTTTCAGTCTTTCACCATTGAGTAGGCTGAAGGTTTTACACATATGGCACTGATTATGTGGTGGTAATTACCTTCAAACCTAGTGTGTTGAGTGTTTTTTATCATGAAAGTGTGTTGAATTTTTTCAACTGCTTTTTCTGCATTCAGGTGATCCTGTTTTTTCCCTTCTTTCCATTAATGTGGTTCATTCCACCAATGCATTTCCTAGGTTGAAGCATTCTTGCATTCCAGGAATAAATGCACTTGTTCTTATTATATGAATAGATATAAATTATTATTATGTCAATACATATGTGTGCATTGCCAGCCTCAGCTCAGGCTTCCTGAACCCTGGAAGGGCGGCAGGCGATGGCTAGGACACAACACTGAATCACAGAGGTTTATGACTCTAATTGGTCCTGATGATTGTTATTACTAACGCATGAGTGTTGTTTCACACACTCGATGACTGTCTGACTTAGACCTGCACTCACCCATCTCCTGCCTCTGTGTCTCTCACACTCCACTCCTTCCTTCTGGGTTTCACTCACTTCTTCCTTAAATACATCCTTCCTCACTCTCAGTGAGAGCCTGAGAGAGGCAAATGTGCCTATGTGTCTGTGTATGTCTGTGTTTGTGTGTGTGCGTCTCTGTGTGTGTCTCTGTGTGTGTGTGTCTCTGTGTGTGTCTCTGTGTGTGTCTCTATGTGTGTCTCTGTGTGTGTGTGTTTCCATCCCTGATCCCTGCCTCCTCTCACATCAGAAGGCAGTAAATCTCAGTCACTCACGTGATTGCCTGGACCAATAGCAGGACCCCCCACCCTGGCAGCTGGAAACACTGGATCACAAACTTGCACCTGGTTTTCGCTTCCCTCCTCACTCCCAGGACCTTTCCCGTTCTTCTCTCCTGACTTGGCCAGGTCATCACATGTCTGGGTGTTTGTGGCACAAGGGTGTTTGGATTGCCTCGTCTACACCTTGCCTGGACCAGGAGCTGTCACATCCCTAGCAGTTACACAATCCTCCTTGTTAGCAATGAGGACATACCTAGGCCTTGAACAAACAGTAGTCTCTTGTTGTTGTTGTTTTTAATGTATTTTTAAAATGCTTTCTGTACATAAAAAATAATTCTGCTTCCCCATATTTTTTAGAGTATCCTTTTTAAAACAAAATAAATTTCAGAATTCTGGGAAGATGGCAGTATTCATGGAAACATAGTCTTATCTTCCAGAATCTCCACGTAAACACAGACAGAGCAATAAGATATTAAAACCAAAACCCATGGGCAATATTCACAACAAGAGTGGCTGACAGGGTATCCCCCGGTTACCACAAAATACAAGTGGGTGGACAACAGCCAGGAGACGTGCGCAACGTCACCACGAGTGCCGGGAAAGTCGAAGGAAGCCGCAGTGCAGCTGGACGCCGGAGGGCCCGGCGCATGCTCAGTACAGGAGCAGAGTGAGCCTGCGCCTCCCCCTTCCCAGGAGGGCCTCCGCATGCGCAGTGCACGGACCCAGTGAGGCTCCACAGCAGAGCCTAGAGGTTGTGCGGTGCAGGAGCCAGTCCCGGACGTGCGGCTGAGCCAGCCAGGGAGGGACTTGGTTCCCTCCACCAGCGAATGAGGCAGAGGTCTAAGGTAAGACATGAAACTCTTTGAATTCTCACACTGAGGTGCCAGGACCCCATTGGGACTGGATCCCACAGTGGACATCAACTGGAATCAAAATTAAGTGGGATGGGAACCTAAAAACAGAAGACAGAGAAGCTCCAACTCAGGGCTAGAACCAGGAGAGGCAGGAAGGGCACTGGCCTTTGGCACAAAATTTCAGGGGCACCAAACAACTCAAATCAAGATAAATGAGATTTTAATGCAATGATTTTTCAAAAAGCAAATTTAGGGGCTTCCCTGGTGGTGCAGTGGTTGAGAGTCTGACTGCCGATGTAGGGGACACGGGTTCGTGCCCTGGTCCGGGAAGATCCCACATGCCGCGGAGCGGCTGGGCCCGTGGGGCATGTGAGGGAGCGAAAACAAGTAACAGGTGCCCTTGTTTGCTCTCTGAGGAAGGCAGGCTGGTCCCTTAAATGGGATAATGGTGGACGCAGATTGGTGGGTCAGGCCAGAGGGCTGGCTTAGGTGGTCTGCCCACCCGCTTGGTGGTGCGGTGTGCAGGCATCACGCACGGTTCCCTGCTTTTGCTCCTGGCACATCAGAAGTGGCAGTTGGTTTGTGGCCTTTTTGTATCTTACTGTTCATAATTGCACATGCATGCAGCTCTTTTTAGTCTCAGCGGTTTTGTGTGTGTGTTCTGTTGCTCAAGGAGACGTTTGTCCAGGTGCAAGTGCAAGTGCTCAGGTAGAGGGACCCAGGTCCCAGCCTATCTCATAATGGCTTTATGTTCTGAGAATGTGGATATGGTACAAACACAAAATGGGGAAGGGAGAGGAGAGAATTGAAATATCACTCAAAAAAAGAAGTTTTGCCTGTTTTCAGAAGTCACAACTGGTTCTCATATTTTTCCTAGGATATCATAGGGTTTGTGTTTTTTTTGAGGTATAGTTGATGTATAACATTGCTAGTTTCAGATGTACAACCTAAGGATTCAGCATTTGTATATATTGTGAAATAATCACCACAATAAGTCTAGGATGACAGGGTAGAATTCATCCTCTTGATAATGGATAAAAACATGAAAAGAAAGAAGCATCAAACTGCCTTTCCCCTATGAACTGTTTCACTGGGTGACCAAATAGTCGATGAAGGGAAGTGTGTCTTTATAAAATTAATCCAGCTGATAAATGAGAAAGAGATGATGTAATTAGAATACCGTCATTTTTCACGCCAAGTGGATTAATGGATGTGAGCATTGAACATCATCTCTGCTAACATCTCAGAAAAAGACAGACACCCTGACATTATGTGTCCCCTGATGAAAGAGCACATCAATACCTAGCGTCTCATCCAAAATCTTGATCCTGGGTCTGATCAATCCTCTGAATACACTTGAAAATCTGCAGGAAATGTAGAGAACAGAGTGATGTGTTGAACTGCATCCTAGGACACAGTCTGTAAAGTACATACTGGAAAGTTCCATAGGGGGAAGGGCTCAGGTTCTTCCATGGATACAGTGTAAGAAAGAAAAAGGGATGCACAAGGAACTTAGAGACTAAAAGAGATTTAAAAGACATCAACAAAATGAGCAAGCCTCATCTACAGGGTCTAGAGAGCACACTTTGGTGATAAAACCTATAAAGAAACTCAAGGAGAGTAATGAGTATAAAAATCAGGACAGAGAATACTTTTGGAAGTAGGGAGGTGGTTGAGATTGGGAAGGGGCACAGGGAGGGTATTCTGGAGTGGAAGAAAAATTACAGTTTCTTGGCGTGGATGGTGGTTACAAGGGTTGGCTTTTTGTTTTGGTTTGGTTTTTTGAGGTATAGTTGATTTATAATATTATACTAGTTTTCTGTGTAAAGCATAGTGATTTAAAACTTTACAGATTATACTCCATTTAAAGTCATTTAAAATGCTGGCTATATTCCCTGTCTTGCAAAATATGTCCTTGTAGCTTGCTTGCTTACTTATTTATCTGTTACATAAATCTCAAAATCTTTATGCTGACTGAAAGCAGCCAGATACAGAAAGATGTCATTTATATAAAATGCAATGTTATCTTTAGTGGAAACAAAGCAGATTCGTGGTTGCCTGGGGATGGGAGGGAGGGAGGTGTGGATTACAAAGGGGCATGAGGAAACTTTTGGGGTGATGGGTATGTTTTTTACCTTAATTAGGCTGATGCTTTTCTAGGTGTATATATTTGTCAAAGCTCACTGAACTGTACACTTTAAATATGTGCAGTTTTTTTGTACCTCATTTGTACATCCATGAAGCTGTGAATAAAGCAGCACAGAGTGAACGATTATGAGCAGTGTTTCCCAGTTACGTTGATAGTAAGAAGCCCCTGGTGCTGTGGAAAGTCCATCCTCCTGGTCCCACTTCTGAGTCCTCCATGAAGCACCAGGTGATTTATGCTTTCCTTAAGGGTCCCAGGAATTCTCGTGCTCAGGGAAGTGGGGAAATACTGGTATGAAGTGGGTGGTAGCTGAGAAGGAGGTTTCCCTCATCTTGACCAAACCATCATCAGGTGAAGCCAAATGAAGCTGCCACCAACAACAAGCCAGTGCAACACAAGTTTGTGATTTTCCTAGTTTGACACAAGTACCTGATGGTTATCTACCGTATAACAAGGGTTTGTCACCAGTGTCTCCCTGAAGGAGCTCTCTCAGCCCCCAGCATCTTATATCATTGGATTAATTGGGAGAAAGCCATGCTGATGGGTGAAACGGCGCCTCCATGAGAATCCGTGTGATTGCAATTATCCAATCAAGATCCTGTTGCCTATAAAAGAAACACGAACACCTGTGCTTAGCATTTCATCTTAAAGGGTATTTGCTGGTGTCTGTAGTGAAAGAGATGCATTTAATGCTAGGTTAAGCACGCTACCATTTTTTAATATTTATATGAAAGTAGTGGTGTGATTGGAACTCACTAAAAATGCTCTCTTTGTTATGACTCAGTAAGGTCAGGGATGTCTTTTGAGATTCACTGAGCATTGCAGTTCCTCAGATGTGAGTTCTCTGTCATGCACTTTGTCAGTTTTTCTGTTCTTTTTCTTAATTTGTGGTATTCTCTGTATGTTATTGATTTTAACTCTTTTTCTCTTATCTATGTTGAAAATATACTCTTCCATTTATCACTTACTATAACCTCATTTCTGGTGTCTTTTTTTCCTCTATGGCAGCTGTGCTTCATTTTTTTTCAGTAAAAACTTGAACTTTTTTCTTTATATAGCAATATTGAAATTACACAAAGATGCCCTCACCCTAGGAACTGAAAGCAAAATTTTAAACATTGGAAATGGAGGAGGAATTTAATATGGATAACGTAAAACAGCCAGTTGGAAAGCAAATGCTGTGCTTAATGGATACGACTTAAGGCTGGTTTTTGGAAAAGAATTGTTCTTCTATTTGGAAATAAATGAACTCTGTCAAGTCAATAAGAAATTAGCTTATTATGAAAAAGACGAGAAATAGTGTACAAAAAAAATTCTAAGAGATAATGAACAACTTAATGCCTATATACTTGACATGTTAGGCTATATACATAATTTTCTGGAAAACAAAAGTAACCAAAGTTCCATCTAGAAAGAACAGAAACTCCCAACAGACCACTTTCTTAAAAGAATTTTAAAAGTTAGTCACACATTCACCTAGAGATGGACTGAAAGCTGATTCCCTGCAGCTGTTGGAAAGGTTGCAATTATTTTATTCGACAAAGGTAGCTTTACCCTAGCCCCAGCCCCCATAAAAACCCCCATGACAGTACAAGGGCCTTACATAAGTTTAAAACATGTAAAATTCCTAACAACACATAGCTTATTTATTTTATACATAGTAGTTTCTGTCTCTTAATCCTTTACCGCACCCTGTCCCCCACTTCCTTCTCTCCACTAAAAACGAGTTTATTCTCTATATCTGTGAGTCTGTTTCTGTTTTGTTATATACATTCATTTATTTTTTAGATTCCACATATAAATGATAACATACAGTGTCTTTTTCTGTCTGACTTCTTTCCCTAAGCATAGTATCCATCAGGTCCATCCATGTTGTTGCAAATGGCAGAATTTCATTCTTTATTATGGCTGAATAGTATTCCCTTTTATATAGAAATATATCTATTTTATCTATTCATCTGTTGCTGGACACAGATTGCATCTTATCTTGCCTATTGTAAATAATGCAGCTGTGAACGTTGGGGCCATGTATCTTTTCAAATTTGTGTTTTCTTCAAATATACATTCAGGAGTTTAGTTCACGGTGAATCCCAAATGACTCCCTAAATTTCAGCAGCGTATCCCTCTATTTTTCCCATATCACAGTGCTGGGTGGGTGTTCACTTTGGGGAGACTGCACTCCTTCACGTGGTCAATCAGGACCCAGAGTCTCCCATCCTGGGCCTCCTCCATCCCTAGGACATCATCCCCATCTGCATCTATCAGCAGAAGGGGCAAGAACGTGGAGAAATGCATGTGGGAGGTGATAATGGGCCAGGTCTGGAAGGACACACATCAGTTCCTCTCCTGCTCCATTGGCAAGGACATGGTCCTGTGGCTACAAAGGAGGGTGGAAAATCTTCCAGCTGTGCACCCCAAGGAGGGGAATGGATTTTCATGGACAATTCACATTGTCAGCAACAGCAAGTAATTCACTGAGATTTATTGTGTTTTCAAATTATTGTTGAGTATTTACCATATGCAAAGCACTGTGCTGCGAGTGGCCTGAGAATTGATTGAACATCATCTTGGTCTGAGAGAAGCTCTGAATCCACAGGAGAAATGACATGCAATTGAAGGCCTGCCATCCGAGGAGAAAAGGATAAAGAGAATGTTCTCTGGAAGTTCAGGGAATGATTCTAGATTTGGAAGCTGCCTGGAGATGATAGGTTTTGCACTCCACTTGCAGAGAAGAACAAGATACCGGGAGCTATAGATGCAGGTCCTTTAAATACAAGGGATCATAAGGAATATCACACAGCCATTAAATTCATAAATTCTAAAACTTTAAGTGGGCAGAAGAGTTACTCATATTAAGTGAAAAAGTGACCGGTAATATGAGGTAATCCCATTTTTTTTTAACTCTATGTAAATTTGGATGAAAGTATACAAATATGTTGAGTGACACTTTTTCATTTTTCCACAATGTTTTATTGTTAACATAAACAGAAAAGTTCCATAAACTTCTTTGGTTGGATAGACTAATTTCTCCTCATCAGACACGCAGCGCTGGGCTGCAGACAAGTGAACTGCCAGCACGTTCCCACCTTCTCCCTGCAGGTCCCATGAGGCAGTGACCTCCTCTCTATTCTCTGCTGTGGACCCTGGGCCTGACACAAGGGCTCAGTCAACACTCTCTGAAATACTGCACCTGGGAAGTGGCCTATTGTGTCGTAGTCAAGACAATGACTTTCACTAGAAGGCTCCTCCAAAACATTGAATCGTACAGAATTTGGTTTGCTCTAATGGCAAGATGGTGAAAGTGTGTAAGTTTGAGAGTTGGCTGCTTTTGCTGACAAAACCATGGAGCCCTGAATTACTCATGCCATATCTCATGAGGCCACCAGAGGGCGGTGTGTAGCTGCTTATGACAAACACACTGCTCCCATTCAAAAGGGGTCCTTTCCAAGTTAGCCTTCATCAGAACATGTTTTGTTTTTTTTCACATCTTTATTGGAGTGTAAATGCTCTACAATGTTCTGTTAGTTTCTGCTGTACAACAAAGTGAATCAGCTATACGTATACATATATCCCCATATCCCCTCCCTCTTGCATCTCCCTCCCACCCTCCCTATCCCACAAAGCATCTAGGTGGTCACAAAGCATCAAGCTGATCTCCCTGTGCTATGCAGCTGCTTCCCACTAGCGATCCATCTTACATTTGGTAGTGTATATATGTCAATGCTACTCTCTCACTTCATCTCAGTTTCCCCTTCCTGCCCTGTGCCCTCAAGTCCGTTCTCTATGTCTGTGTCTTTAATTCCTGCCCTGCCACTAGGTTCATCAGTACCGCTTTTTTAAATTCCATATATATGCATTAGCATACGGTATATGTTTTTCTCTTTCTGACTTACTTCACTATGACAGATTCTAGGTCCATCCACCTCACTACAAATAACTCAATTTCACTCGTTTTTATGGCTGAGTAATATCCCATTGTGTATATGTGCCACATCTTCTTTATCCATTCATCTGTTGATGGACATTTAGGTTGCCAGAACATGTTTTATAAACTTGGAGGATTTCTTAATTAATTTACTTGCCTCTCTTCTCCAATTTCATTTGGAAACTAGTGACAATCCACTACAAGTAATAAATATGAGAGCCACTGACTGGAGGTTGTCCCTTGTGACACATTATAAGCATTTAAAATGATCTGTCCAACCCCCCATCTCTATCCACCTGTCCCCTCCTTTCTCCCTCCAACCATCATAAACATCTATATGTGTAAAACACCTTTTGACAATCTATGTAACTTAAGAGTTTTCAATCATGTTGCCTCTTCTTTGTGATATGAATCTTTGGGTGGCAAGTGGTCTGCTCATAAGAGTGAGAATGTCCCTGGTGCCCTAGGAGATAATGTGAAAGTGGGGAGTAGGTCTCAGTGGGAGTTGGTCAAAGCGGGAGATCTCCTGCTCAGCATAGCTAAGGTCAGATCCACACTGTCTCCTAACCCCAAAGCACTGAGTCTGCTTTCCTCCCAGGGAACTTTGTTAAAATACTGTATATCCTGAGGGAGCATCAGGGCCAGTATAATGAACAGTGTTTATAATAATTGTGGGAGAGACATAGGTTATGTGTTTTCAGGTCTCACCTTTATTATGAGTTAACTTTTATAAATGATGTTTGCAGGGGTCCAGCCTCATTCCTCTGCACATGGATGTCATGTTCTCCCAGCACATTTTGTGGAAAAATCTGTCTTTCCCCCATTAAATGATCTGCCACTCTTGTCAAAAATTATTTGACCATATACATTAGGGCTTGTTTCTGGGCTCTGAAGTCTATTCCATTGATTCGATAGTTCTGTCTTTATGCCAAGTACCAAACTGTTTTGATTATTGTAGCTTTGTAGTAAGTTTTGAAATCAGGGAGCATGCATCCTCCCACATTGTTTTTCTTGCTCAAAATTGTTGGACTCTTTGGGGGTCTATTAGGTGTAAAGTATTTTAGGATGGGCTTTTTGATTTAGGGTTGGGTTTTGAAGGGATTGCATGGAACTGTAAATTGCAATGGGTAATATTGAGATCTTAGCAGTAAATTGTCCAATCCATGAAAATGGGATTTGTGTCATTTACCCTCTTTCCAAAAGTTTGACATGTTTCATCGTGTAACTCTTCACTTCCTTGGTTAAGTTAATTACTAAGTAGTTTATTTTTTCTGGCACAATTATAACTGGAATCGTTTTCTTAATTTCCTTTTCAAGTTGATCATATTTGCATATAGAAATGTGGATGATATTCAGTGTTGACTTTGTATCCTGTTACTTTGCTGAATTTTTTTTTTTCTTTGTGGTATGCGGGCCTCTCACTGTTGTGGCCTCTCCCATTGCGGAGCACAGGCTCCAGACGCGCAGGCTCAGCGGCCATGGCTCACAGGCCCAGCCGCTCCGCGGCATGTGGGATCTTCCTGGACCGGGGCACGAACCCGTGTCTCCTGTGTCGGCAGGCAGACTCTCAATCACTGCCCCACCAGGGAAGCCCTGCTGAATTTATTTATTATTTATAACATTATTCTTGTGGCATCCTTAGGATTTCTAAGTATGAGATCATGTTGTGTGTGAACAGAGATAATGCTAGTACCTCTTTTCAGATTTGAATGTAAGTGATCTATGCATCGATTCACGTACTTATTGACCTGTCTTTCCTAACTGCTCTGGCTAAAACTACCACTTTTATGTTGCTTAGAAGTGATAAGACCCAGCATGCTTACATGCTTCCTGACGTCAAAGGAAAAGTTTTCAGAATTTCACCACTGACTACGATGTTGGCTGTGGGTATTACATATGTGGCATTAATTACGTCATAGTAATTACCTTCAAACCTAGTGTGTTGAGTGTTTTTTTTAAATTTATATTTATTTATTTTTGGCTGCGTTGGGTCTTTATTGCTGCATGTGGGCTTTAGTTGCGATGAGCGGGGGCTACTCTTCATTGTGGTGCGTGGGCTTCTCATTGCAGTAGCTTCTCTTTGTTGCAGAGCACAGGCTCGAGGTATGCGGCTTCAGTAGTTGTGGCACATGGGCTCAGTAGTTGTGGCTTGCAGGCTCTAGAGCGCAGGCTCAGCAGTTGTGGCACACGGGCTTTGTTGCTCCATGGCATGTGGGATCTTCCCAGACCAGGGCTCGAACCCATGTCCCCTGCATTGGCAGGCGGATTCTCAACCACATTCTCAAGCCACCAGGGAAGTCCTGTTGACTGTTTTTTATCCTGAAAGTGTGTTGAATTTTTTCAACTGCTTTTTCTGCATTAATTGAGGCGATCCTGTGTTTTTCCCTTCTTTCCATTAATGTGGTACATTACACCAATGCATTTCCTAGGTTGAAGCATTCTTGCATTCCAGGAATAAATGCACTTGTTCTTATTATATGAATAGATATAAATTATTATTATGTCAATACATATGTGTGCATTGCCAGCCTCAGCTCAGGCTTCCTGAACCCTGGAAGGGCGGCAGGCGATGGCTAGGACACAACACTGAATCACAGAGGTTTATGACTCTAATTGGTCCTGATGATTGTTATTACTAACGCATGAGTGTTGTTTCACACACTCGATGACTGTCTGACTTAGACCTGCACTCACCCATCTCCTGCCTCTGTGTCTCTCACACTCCACTCCTTCCTTCTGGGTTTCACTCACTTCTTCCTTAAATACATCCTTCCTCACTCTCAGTGAGAGCCTGAGAGAGGCAAACTCTCTTAGTCTTTTTTATCTGCAAACGTTCTTATTTTGCTTTATTCTTGAGTGGTAGTTTAGAATGAAATCTATACAGACGTTTCTGTGACATTTCCCTTGGCCTCTGAAAATGTCGTTCCCTTGTGTTTGCCCTTAATTGTGACTGCTGACTGGTCTGCTGTTTGGTCTCACTGTTGTCTGCCTTCCCTCCTCTTTGATAATCTCTTCAGTTGTCTTTAATATTCTACAGTCTATTACTGTAGGGCAAGGTTCGAGTTTATTTTTATTTTTCCTGCTCGGGACAGGAATCTGGAGATCCATGCTTACCAAAATTCTAAAAACTTCAAATCCTGTCTCTTCACCACTCGTTCCATTTCTCATCCTAAAATTCCATGTACATTAGACTCTCTCTATATATGTACCTCATGTGCCTCATTGTACTTGCCCTCTTTTTTTTTTCCATCACTTTATCTCCTGTAACATTCTGGGTCACGGGTTCTCTCTTCAACCCTGGTTAATCTGCTGTCTAATCCACCCAGCAGAGTTCTAATTTCCATGGCACTGTGTTTTTAGTTTTAGAAATTTTTTTATCTTGTTTTTCTAATTTTCCTGTTATGTTTTCATAGTATCTTACTTATGGTTGCAATATGATTTTTTAGCCTTTAACCACTTTACAGAAATTTCTGTAATTGTTTAATCAAGTTATTCTATTTCATGAAGGTTTTGGGGTTCTAATCCTCCCATTTGTAGTGTCTGCTGCTTCTTGTTCATGATGAGATCAGGGCATGTTTTGGTGATACTGGATCCTTGCTGGCTTGGGAGTTTTAATGTATATATATTGGTTTTTTGTCATGTTCAGGACATTTCTACCTATGGCCATTTTTGTTAAGTGTTATTTTGGTTTTTAATCAGAAAAGGATACTGCGTTTTCTCCAGTGCATTTTCAGGCCCTCTGGAGACGAACACATAGAATTCTTCTTAAATATTATTTCCTTCCTCTTCTTCCCCACAGAAAGGCTTCCCTTGTCACCCCAGTTGAAACAAAACGTCCCCCAATCCTCGCCTCCACCCCCTTCCTCTGTTTACTTCTATCCACAGCACTTATAATCACACACTGGCTGCAAGAATCGCAGGCTGCCTTATTCCGTTTGGATGGCTATAACAAATACCATAAACTGGGTGGCATATAAACAACAGAAGTTTATTTCTCACAGTTTTAGATGCTGGGAAGTCCAAGATCAAGGTGCCTGCAGATTCCCCGTCTGGTGAGGGCCCACTTTCTGGTTCACAGGTGGCCATATTTTCTCTGTGTCCTCACATGTCAGAAGAGGCAAGGGGGCTCTCAGGCCTCTTTTACAAGGGTATTCATTCCTATTTATGAGGGCTCTGCCTTCTAACCTAATCACCTCCCATATGCCCAACCTAATCACCTCCCATATGCCCTACGTCCTAATACCTTCACCTTAGTATTGTCACCTTAGTGGTTAAGATGTCAACATATGAATATGAGGGACATAAATATTCAGGCCATGACACAGGCCTAGTAATATCCCCTTAGGGGATTGTCTTTCTTCCTCACTCACAGCCCAGGCAGCAAAGCTTCCTCAATGAGTTGAATGTTTTCTAGTCAACCTTCTATTAGGGGCAGTCCATCAACAGACCTGGCTGTGTGTGTGTGTTTTATGTGTGTGTGTCTCTGTGTCTGCTTATGTCAGTGTGTTTGTGTGTGTGTGCGTGTTTGTGTGTGTGTGCAAGTGTCTGTGTGTCCGTGTGTCTGTGTGTGTCTGTAAGTCTGTGTGTGTGTCTGCGTGTGTGTGTGCATGTCTGTGTGTGTCTCTCTGTGTGTCCGTGAATCTGTGTGTGTCTGTATGTCTGTGTGTGTGTCTGTGTATGTCTGTCTGTGTTTGTGTGTGTGCATCTCGTGTGTGTGTCTCTGTGTGTGTCTGTGTGTGTGTGTCTCCATCCCTGATCCCTGCCTCCCCTCTCACATCAGAAGGCAGTAAATCTCAGTCACTCACGTGATTGCCTGGACCAATAGCAGGACCCCCCACCCTGGCAGCTGGAAACACTGGATCACAAACTTGCACCTGGTTTTCGCTTCCCTCCTCACTCCCAGGACCTTTCCCGTTCTCTCTCCTGATCTTGGCCAGGTCATCACATGTCTGGGTATTTGTGGCACAAGGGTGTTTGGATTGCCTCGTCTACACCTTGCCTGGACCAGGAGCTGTCACATCCCTAGCAGTTACAATCCTCCTTGTTAGCAATGAGGACATACCTAGGCCTTGAACAGTAGTCTCTTGTTATTGTTGTTGTTTTTAATGGGTTTTTTTTTTTTTTTTTTTTTTTTTTTTCCTCTCACTGTTGTGGCCTCTCCCGTTGCGGAGCACAGGCTCCGGACGCGCAGGCTCAGCGGCCATGGCTCACGGGCCCAGCTGCTCCGCGGCATGTGGGATCTTCCCAGACCGGGGCATGAACCCATGTTCCCTGCATCTGCAGGCGGATGCTCAACCACTGCGCCACCAGGGAAGCCCTTTTAATGTATTTTTAAAATGCTTTCTGTACATAAAAAATAATTCTGCTTCCCCATTTTTTTTTAAGTATCCTTTTTAAAACAAAATAAATTTCAGAATTCTGGGAAGATGGCAGTATTCATGGAAACATAGTCTTATCTTCCAGAATCTCCACGTAAACACAGAGCAATAAGATATTAAAACCAAAACCCATGGGCAATATTCACAACAAGAGTGGCTGACAAGGTATCCCCCGGTTACCACAAAATACAAGTGGGTGGACAACAGCCAGGAGACATGCGCAACGTCACCACGAGTGCCGGGAAAGTCGAAGGAAGCCGCAGTGCAGCTGGACGCCGGAGGGCCCGGCGCATGCTCAGTACAGGAGCAGAGTGAGCCTGCGCCTCCCCCTTCCCAGGAGGGCCTCCGCATGCGCAGTGCACGGACCCAGTGAGGCTCCACAGCAGAGCCTAGAGGTTGTGCGGTGCAGGAGCCAGTCCCGGACGTGCGGCTGAGCCAGCCAGGGAGGGACTTGGTTCCCTCCACCAGCGAATGAGGCAGAGGTCTAAGGTAAGACATGAAACTCTTTGAATTCTCACACTGAGGTGCCAGGACCCCATTGGGACTGGACCCCACAGTGGACATCAACTATAAGGAGTGGAATCAAAATTAAGTGGGATGGGAACCTAAAAACAGAAGACAGACAAGCTCCAACTCAAAGGTAGAACCAGAAGAAACAGGAAGGGCACTGGCCTCGTGTACAAAATCTTGGTGAACACCAAACAACTCCTAAATCAAGAGATGAGATATAATCTTGATTTATTACGAAATAAATGAGATTTTAATGCTAAACTTTTTCAAAAAGAAAATGTAATGCCAAAAATCCTTGATGAGCAAAATACCTAACTTTTAGTTAAAGATAAAATCATTCACATTCTGATGCTGAGCCATACTGGAGCCTTAAGCAAAAGGAAAAATCAGTAATACTGATCCTGTCTCTATTACAGTGGTCCAGTAGAGTGTTCCAGAGGCCTCCTTGAGGAATCTTCTAAAGAACGAGATTCAGAAACCACGGTTATTAGAAACACTGTAGTAAGGATTCATGTGAGCAGAAAATATATAGTTATTTGTAAAAATTAAGATTAAAGGAGGATAAAAAGAGATTATAGTATGTAATTGGTACAAATCTGGGTCCTTGGATTCGTTAATCAACAGAAATTGATAAGACACCACAGTAGGAATTTAGGCAAGGCTTTACTGGGACTCATGCTGTGCACGAGGGAGCGAAAGCAATTAACAGGTGCCCTTGTTTGCTCTCTGAGGAAGGCAGACTGGTCCTTAAATGGGATAAGGGTGGGGGCGGATCGGTGGGTCAGGCCAGAGGGCTGGCTTAGGTGGTCTGCCCACCCGCTTGGTAGTGTTGTGTGCAGGCATCATGCACAGTTCCATGCTTTTGCTCCTGGCACCTCAGAAGTGGCAGTTGGTTTGTTGCCTTTTTGTATCCTACTGTTCATAATTGCACATGCATGCAGCTCTTTTTAGTCTCTTAGCGGTTTTGTGTGTGTGTTATGTTGCTCAAGGAGATGTTTGTCCAGGTGCAAGTGCAAGTGCTCAGGTAGAGGGACCCAGGTCCCAGCCTATCTCATAATGGCTTTATGTCCTGAGAATGTGGATATGATACAAACACAAAATGGGGAAGGGAGAGGAGAGAATTGACATAGCATGCAAAAAAAGTTGTGCCTGTTTTCAGAAGTCACAACTGGTTCTGATATATTTTTCCTAGGATATCATAGTGGGTTTTTTTGAGGTACAGTTAACATATAACATTGTTAGTTTCAGATGTGCAACGTAATGTTTCATCATTTGTATATATTGTGAAATAATCACCACAGTAAGTCTAGGTTTGATCTGTCACCATGCCTAGGGACAAAGACTTTTCCCTTGTGATGAGAACTTTTAAGGTCTCTCTTAGGAGCTTTCAAATATGCAATATAATATTAATAACTATGGTCGCCATGCTCTTTCTTACATCTCCATGACTTTTTACTATTACAACTGGAACTTAGTACCTTTTCACCTACACCCATTTCACCCCACCCACTTCCTGCCTCTGGCAACTCTAATCTGTTCTCTGTAACTGTGAGCCTGAAATTTCTTTTTGCACGTGTAAGTGAGATCTTGCAGTATTTGCCTTTCTCTACCTGAATTATTTCACTTAGCATAACATCTTCAGGGTCCTTCCACGTTGTCATATGGCTAGATTTCATTCTTTCATTTGGCTAAATAATATTCCATTGTCTATACCATAATTTCTTTATCCTTTCATCCCTCATTGTACACTTAGGTTGTTTCCATATCTTGGCTGTTGTAAATAATGTTGCAATGAGTGTGGGGGTGCATATATCTTTTCCAAGTTAGTGTTTTCCTTTTCTTCAGATAAATACCAGAAGTGTAATTGCTGTGTCTTGTGGTAGTTCTATTTTTAATTTTTTGAGTAAACTCCATACTGTTTTCCATACTGGCTGCACCAATTTATATTCGTACCAACAGTGCACAAGGGTTCCCTTGTCTCAACATCCTCTCCAATGTTTGTTATTTCTTGTCTTTTTTGATAATAGCCATTCTATTAGGTGTGAGGTGTTATCTCATTATGGTTTTGATTAGCATTCCCCTGATGATTAGTGACGTTGGGCATCTTTTCGTGTACCTACTGGCCACTTGTATATCTTCTTTGGAAAAATGTTTATTCAGATCTTCTGCCCATTTTTTAATCAGAGTGCTCATTTATTTGCTATTGAGGTGTATGAGTTCTTTATATATTTTGTATATTAATTGCTTATCAGATACATGATTTGTACATATTTTCTGCCATTCAAAGGGTACCTTTTCATTTTGTTGATGGTTTCCTATGCCTTGCAGAGCTTTTTAGTTTGATGTCATCCCACTTGTTTATTTTTGCCTTTGTTTCCTTTGCTTTTGGAGTCAGATCCAAAAAAAACCATCACCATGACTGAGGTCAAGGAGCTTACTGCCTGTGTTTTTCTAGGAGCTTTATAGTTTCAGACCTTACATTCATGGCTTTAATCCAGTTTGAGTTAAATTTTGTGTATGGTGTAAGATAGTGACAGTTTCATTCATTTATATATGGCTATCCAGTTTCCCCATCATCATTTACTGAAGAGATTGTCCTTCCCCATTGTATATTCTTAGTCATTTGTAGTAAATTAACTGACCATATGTATGGGTTTATTTCTGGGCTTTCTATTCTGTTCCATTCACCAGTGTGTTTGTTTTTATGCCAATACCATACTGTTTTGATGATTATAGTTTTGTAATATAGTTTGAAATTAGGGAGTGTCATGCCTCCCTCTTTGTCCTTCCTACTCAAGATTGCTTTGGCTGGGCTTCCCTGGTGGTGCAGTGGTTCAGAATCTGCCTGCCAACGCAGGGGACACGGGTTTGAGCCCTGGTCCGGGAAGATCCCACATGCCGTGGAGCAGCTAAGCCTGTGCGCCACAACTACTGAGCCTGTGCTCTAGAGCCCATGCGCCACAACTGCTGTAGCCCATGCATGCCCTAGAGGCTGTGCCCCACAGCAAGAGAAGCCACCGCAATGAGAAGCCTGCGTACTGCAACAACAAGTAGCTCCGGCTCACTGCAACTAGAGAAAGCCCATGGGTATCAATGAAGACCCAACACAGCCAATAATTAATTAATTAATTATTTTTTTTAAGAAGTTTGTTTTGGCTGTTAGGTGTCCTTTGTGGTTCCACACAAATTTTAGGATTGTTTGTTCTATTCCTGTGAAAAATGCCATTGGAATTTTTATAAGGATTGCATTAAATCTGTAGATTGCTTTGGGTAACTTGGACATTTTACCTAATTCTTCGAATTCATGAGGATAAAGTATCTTACTATTTAGTTTTATCTTATTCAATTTCTTTCATCAGTGTTTTATATGGTATTATGGATATTGTTAATCTGAACTTGTGTGTGCATAGGTTGAGATAAAACAAATGACTAATTAGATATTCTAATTCAGTTATTCCCTGTGTCCTTGAGAACCAGATTTCCCAGTGTGGAAGAAAAGAGATACAGATGTCACAGAAGAGGTTAAGTAAAACCTTAAAGTTCTCAGTTTGAATTGGATGTATCTGTATAAACTATCAGAGTATTTTCTTCTATATGTAATACCTAGCTCTTCCCACTGAAAAGACCTAGAAACAATGATCAAACCAGAAAGAAGGAGGATTCCTAACATTCTAAAGCTCAGTATTTAAAACTCAGTATTTAATATTCAATATTATTTCCTACTAAAATAAACCAAGGCTTCTTAGATAAATGACTGATTCTAGACCTGGGCAGGAAATATACAAAATGAGGTTGAAACATCTTGCTAAGCTAGATGTCAAGAAGCATTCAGACTACTAGGGTCACGTCAAAAGGACTTAAGAGTTAGCTTGAAGGTGTTCCAACTGGTGAAAGATGAGACACTTTATATATATACATATATACATATATATATATATAAATTTTATTTATTTTTGGCTGCTGCGTGTGGGCTTTCTCTAGTTGCAGCGAGTGGGGCTGCTCTTCTTTGCAGTGTGCTGGCTTCTCATTGCGGTGGCTTCTCTTGTTGCAGAGTATGGGCTCTAGGTACGGAGGCTTCAGTAGTTGTGGCTCATGGGCTCTAGAGAACAGGCTCAGTAGTTGTGGCGCACGGACTTAGTTGCTCCGTGGCATGTGGGATCTTCCCAGACAGGAACGAGTGACGCTGCATTGGCAGGTGGATTCTTAACAACTGCGCCACCAGGGAAGTCCGATGAGACAGTTTAAACATAAACACATATAATTGCAATGTATTGAAATCCATCAAATATGTTTTAATTCTTAACTTCACCATGTTTTTTAAAAATTAATATATCATTTTTGGAAAATGACAGGGTAGCAGTTCATCCTCTTGATAATGGATAAATACATGAAAAGTAAGAAACATCTGACCTGCCTTTCCTCTATAAACTGTTCCACTGGGTGACCAAATAGTTGATGAAGAGAAGTGTGTCTTTATAAAATTAATCCAGCTGATATGAGAAAGACATGATGTAATTAGAATACCATCATTTTTCACCCCAAGTGGATTAATGGATGTGAGCATTGAACATCATCTCTGCTAACATCTCAGAAAAAAACAGACACCCTGACATTATGTGTCCCTTGATGAAAGAGCACATCAATACCTAGGGTCTCATCCAAAATCTTGATCCAGAGTCTGATCAGTCCTCTGAATATACTTGAAAATCTGCAGGAAATGTAAAGAACAGAGTGATGTGTTGAACTGCATCCTAGGACACAGTCTGTAAAGTACATACTGGAAAGTTCCATAGGGGGAAGGGCTCAAGTTCTTCCATGGATACAGTGTAAGAAAGAGAAAGGGATGCACAAGGAACTTAGAGACTAAAAGAGATTTAAAAGGCATCAACAAAATGAGCAAGCCTCATCTACAGGGTCTAGAGAGCACACTTTGGTGATAAAACCTATAAAGAAACTCAAGGAGAGTAATGAGTATAAAAATCAGGACAGAGAATACTTTTGGAAGTAGGGAGGTGATTGAGACTGGGAAGGGGCACAGGGAGGGTATTCTGGAGTGGAAGAAAAATTAGTTTCTTGGCGTGAACGGTGGTTACAAGGGTGTTGTTTTGTTTTGAGGTATAGTTGATTTATAATATACTAGTTTCCCGTGTAAAACATAGTGATTCAAAACTTTACAGGTTATACTCCATTTAAAGTCATTTAAAATATTGGCTGTATTCCCTGTCTTGCAAAATATGTCCTTGTAGCTTGCTTGCTTATTTATTTATCTGTTATTTAAATCTCAAAATCTTTATGCTGACTGAAAGCAGCCAGATACAGAAAGATGTCATTTATATAAAATGCAATGTTGGGCCTCTCTGAAGGCACAGTGTTTAAGAATCCGCCTGCCAATGCAGGGGACATGGGTTAGATCCCTGGCTCGGGAAGATCCCACATGCCACAGAGCAACTAAGCCTGTGCACCACAACTACAGAGCCTGCGCTCTAGAGCTCGTGAGCCACAACTACTGAAGCCTATGTGCCTAGAATCCGTGCTCTGCAACAAGAGAAGCCACCGCAATGAGAAGCCCCCATACTGCAATGAAGAGTAGTCCCTGCTCGCCACAACTAGAGAAAGCCTGCACACAGCAATGAAGACCTAAGACAGCGAAAGATAAAAACAAATGAATATTTTTAAAAATGCAGTTATCGGGCTTCCCTGGTGGCACAGTGGTTGAGAGTCCACCTGCCGATGCAGGGGACGCAGGTTCGTGCCCCAGTCCGGGAAGATCTCACATGCTGCGGAGCGGCTAGGCCCGTGAGCCATGGCCGCTGAGCCTGCGCGTCTGGAACCTGTGCTCCGCAACAGGAGAGGCCACAACAGTGAGAGGACCATGTACCGCAAAAAAAAAAAAAAAAAAAAAGCAGTTAGCTTTTATTTTTAACATCTTTATTGGAGTATAATTGCTTTACAATGGTGTGTCGGTTTCTGCTGTATAGCAAAGTGAATCAGCTGTACATATACATATATCCCCATATCTCCTCCCTCTTGCGTCTCCCTCTCACCCTCCCTATCCCACCCTTCTAGGTGGACACAAAGCATCCAGCTGATCTCCCTGTGCTATGCAGCTGCTTCCCCCTAGCTATCTGTTTTACATTTGGTAGTGTATATATGTCCATACCACTCTCTCACTTCGTCCCAGCTTACCCTTGCCCCTCCCCATGTCCTCAAGTCCATTCTCTATGTCTGTGTCTTTATTCCTGTCCTGCCCCTAGTTTCTTTAGAACCATTTTTTTTTAATTCCATATATATGTGTTAGCATACGGTATTTGTTTTTCTCTTTCTGACTTCACTCTGTACGAAAGTCTCTAGGTCCATCCACCTCACTACAAATGACTCAATTTCATTTCTTTTTATGGCTGTGTAATATTCCATTGTATATATGTGCCCCATCCTCTTTATCCATTCATCTGTCGATGGACACTTAGGTTGCTTCCATGTCCTGGCTATTGTAACTACAGCTGCAATGAACACTGTGGTACATGACTCTTTTTGAATTATGGTTTTCTCAGGGTATATGCCCAGTAGTGGGATTGCTGGGTCATATGGTAATTCTATTTTTAGTTTTTTAAGGAACCTCCATACTGTTCTCTGTAATGGCTGTATCAATTTACATTCCCACCGACAGTGCAAGAGGGTTTCCTTTTCTCCACACCCTCTCCAGCATTTATTGTTTGTAGATTTTTTGATGATGGCCATTATGACTGGTGTGAGGTGATACCTCATTGTAGTTTTGTTTTTTTGTTTTTTTTTTAAGGAAGATGTTAGGGGTAGGAGTTTATTAATTAATTTATTTATTTTTGCTGTGTTGGGTCTTCGTTTCTGTGTGAGGGCTTTCTCTAGTTGTGGCAAGCAGGGACCACTCTTCATCGCAGTGTGCAGGCCTTTCACTATTGCAGCCTCTCTTGCTGCAGAGCACAGGCTCTAGAGGCGCAGGCTCAGTAGTTGTAGCTCATGGGCCTAGTTGCTCCACGGCATGTGGGATCCTCCCAGACCAGGTCTCGAACCCGTGTCCCCTGCATTAGCAGGCAGATTCTCAACCATTGCGCCACCAGGGAAGCCCTGTAGTTTTGATTTGCATTTCTCCAATGATTAGTGATGTTGAGCATCCTTTCATGTGTTTGTTGGCAATCTTCTTTGGAGAACTGTCTGTTTGGGTCTTCTGCCCATTTTTGGATTGGGTTGTTTTTTTTGATATTGAGCTGTATGAGTTGCTTGTACATTTTACAGATTAATCCTTTGTCAATTGCTTCATTTGCAAATATTTTCTCCCATTCTGAGGGTTGTCTTTTCGTCTGGCTTATGGTTTCCTCTGCTGTGCAAAAGCTTTTAAGTTTTATTAAGTCCCATTTGTTTATTTTTGGTTTTATTTGCATTTCTCTAGGAGGTGGGTCAAAGGATCTTGCTGTGATTTATGTCATAGTGTTCTGCCTATGTTTTCCTCTAAGAGTTTGATAGTGTCTGGCCTTAAATTTAGGCCTTGAGTCCATTTTGAGTTTATTTTTGTGTATGGTGTTAGGGAGTGTTCTAATTTCATTCTTTTATATATAGCTGTCCAGTTTTCCCAGCACCACTTATTGAAGAGGCTGTCTTTTCTCCATTGTATATCCTTGCCTTCTTTATCAAAAATAAGGTGACTATATGTGCATGGGTTTATCTCTGGGCTTTCTATCCTGTTCCATTGATCTATATTTCTGTTTTTGTGCTAGTACCATACTGTCTTGATTACTGTAGCTTTGTAATATTGTCTGAAGTCAGGGATCCCAATTCCTCCAGCTCCGTTTTTCTTTCTCAAGATTGCTTTCTCTATTCAGGATCCTTTGTGTTTCCATACAGATTGTGAAATTTTTTGTTCTAGTTCTGTGAAAAATGCCATTGGTAGTTTGATAGTTATTGCATTGAATTTGTAGATTGCTTTGGGTAGTATAGTCATTTTCACAATATTGATTTTTCCAATCCAAGAACATGGTATATCTCTCCATCTGTTGGTATCATCTTTAATTTCTTTCATCAGTGTCTTATGGTTTTCTACATACAGGTCTTTGGTCTCCTTAGGTAGGTTTATTCCTAGGTATTTTATTCTTTTTGTTGCAATGGTAAATGGGAGTGTTTCCTTAATTTCTCTTTCATAGTTTTCATCATTAGTGTATAGGAATGCAAGAGATTTCAGTGCATTAATTTTGTATCCTGCAACTTTACCAAATTCATGGATTAGCTCTAGTAGTTTTCTGGTAGCATCTTTAGGATTTTTATGCATAGTGTCAGGTTATCTGCAGAGAGTGACAGTTTTACTTCTTTTTCAATTTGGATGCCTTTTATTTCTTTTTCTTCTCTGATTGCTATGGCTAAAACTTCCAAAACTATGTTGAATAATAGTGGTGAGCGTGGACAACCTTGTCTTGTTCCTGATCTTAGTGGAAATGTTTTCAGTTTTTCACCATTGAGAACGATGTTGGCTGTGGATTTCTCATATATGGCCTTTATTATGTTGAGGTAAGTTCCCTCTAGGCCTACTTTCTGGAGGGATTTTATCATAAATGGGTGTTGAATTTTGGCAAAAGCTTTTTCTCCATCTATTGAGATGATATGGTTTTTCTCCTTCAATTTGTTAATATGGCTGATCACATTGATTGATTTGCATATATTGAAGAATCCTTGCATTCCTGGGATAAACACCACTTGATCATGGTGTATGATCCTTTTAATGTGCTGTTGGATTCTGTTTGCTCATATTTTGTTGAGAATTTTTGCATCTATGTTCATCAGTGATATTGGCCTGTAGTTTTCTTTCTTTGTGACATCTTTGTCTGGTTTTGGTATCAGGGTGATGGTGGCCTCGTAGAATGAGTTTGGGAGTGTTCCTCCCTCTGCTATATTTTGGAAGAGTTTGAGAAGCATAGGTGTTAGCTCTTCTCTCAATGTTTGATAGAATTCGCCTGTGAAGCCATCTGGTCCTGGGCTTTTATTTATTTATTTTTTTGCTGTACGTGGGCCTCTCACTGTTGTGGCCTCTCTCATTGTGGAGCACAGGCTCTGGACGCACAGGCTCAGCGGCCGTGGATTATGGGCCCAGCCACTCCGTGGCACGTGGGATCTTCCCGGACTGGGGCATGAACCCGTGTCCCATGCATCAGCAGGTGGACTCTCAACCACTGCGCCACCTGGGAAGCCCTGGTCCTGGGCTTTTATTTGTTGGAAGATTTTTAATCAGAGTCTCAATTTCAGTGCTTATGATTGGTCTGTTTATATTTTCTATTTCTTCCTGGTTCAGTCTTGGAAGGTTGTGCTTTTCTAACAATTTGTCCATTTTATTGGCATATTGTTTCTTGTAGTAATCTCTCATGAGCCTTTGTATTTCTGCAGTGTCAGTTGTTACTTCTCCTTTTTCATTTCTAATCCTATTGATTAGAGTCTTCTCCCTTTTTTCTTGATGAGTCTGGCTAATGGTTTATCAATTTTGTTTATCTCCTCAAAGAACCAGCTTTTAGTTGTATTGGTCTTTGCTATCATTTCCTTCATTTCTTTTTCATTTATTTCTGATCTAGTCTTTATGATGTCTTTCCTTCTGCTAACTTTGGGGTTATTTTTTTCTTCTTTCTCTAATTGCTTTAGGTGCAAGTTTAGGTTGTTTATTCGAGATGTTTCCTGTTTCTTAAGGTAGGATTGTATTGCTATAAACTTCCCTTTTAGAACTGGTTTTTCTGCATCCCATAGGTTTTGGGTCGTCGTGTTTTCATTGTCATTTGTTTCTAGGTGTTTTTTGATTTACTCTTTGATTTCTTCAGTGATCTCTTTGTTATTTAGTAGTGTATTGTTTAGCCTCCATGTGTTTGTATTTTTTACAGTTTTTGTCCTGTAATTGATATCTAGTCTCACAGCATTGTGGTCAGAAAAGATACTTGATATGATTTCAGTTTTCTTAAATTTACCAAGGCTTGATTTGTGGCCCAAGATATGATGTATCCTGGAGAATGTTCCATGAGCACTTGAGAAGAATGTGTAATCTGCTGTTTTTGGATGGAATGTCCTATAAATATCAATTAAGTGCATCTTATTTAATGTATCACTTAAAGCTTGTGTTTCCTTATTTATTTTCATTTTGGATAACCTGTCCATTGGTGAAAGTGCGGTGTTTAAGTCCCCTACTATGATTGTGTTACTGTCGATTTCCCTTTCTATGGCTTTTAGCATTTGCCTTATGTATTGAGGTGCTGCTATGTTGGGTGCATAAATAGTTAACAATTGTTATATCTTCTTCTTGGATTGATCCCTTGATCATTATGCAGTGTCCTTCTTTGTCTCTTGTAATAGTCTTTATTTTAAAGTCTATGTTGTCTGATATGAGAATTGCTCCTCTAGCTTTGTTTTGATTTCCATTTGCACGGAATATATTTTTCTATCCCCTCACTTTCAGTCTGTATGTGTCCCTAGGTCTGAAGTGGGTGTCTTGTAGACAGCATATATACAGGTCTTATTTTTGTGTCCATTCAGCCAGTCTGTGTCTTTGTTTGGAGCATTTAATCCATTTACATTTAAGGTAGTTATCGATATGTATGTTCCTATTACCATTTTCTTAATTGTTTTGGGTTTGTTATTGTAAGTGTTTTCCTTCTCTTGTATTTCCTGCCTGGAGAAGTTCCTTTAGCATTTGTTGTAGAGCTGGTTTGGTGGTGCTGAATTCTCTTAGCTATTGCTTGCCTGTAAAGGTTTTAATTTCTCCATCAAATCTGAATGAGATCCTTGCTGGGTAGAGTAATCTTGGTTGTAGGTTTTTCCCTTTCATCACTTTAAAATATGTCCTGCCACTCTCTTCTGGCTTGCAGAGTTTCTGCTGAAAGATCAGCTGTTAACCTTATGGAGATTCCCTTGTGTGTTAATTGTTGCTTTTCCCTTGCTGCTTTTACTATTTTTTCTTTGTATTTAATTTTTGATCCTTTGATTAATATGTGTCTTGGCGTGTTTCTCCTTGGATTTATCCTGTATGGGACTCTCTGTGCTTCCTGGACTTGATTATTTCCTTTCCCATATTAGGGAAGTTTTCAACTATAATCTCTTCAAATATTTTCTCAGTCCCTTTCTTTCTCTCTTCTTCTGGGACCGCTATAATTTGAATGTTGGTGTGTTTAATGTTGTCCCATAGGTCTCTGAGATTGTCCTCAATTCTTTTCATTCTTTTATCTTTATTCTGCTCTGTGGTAGTTATTTCCACTATTTTGTCTTCCAGGTCACGTATCCGTTCTTCTGCCTCAATTATTCTGCTCTTGATTCCTTCTAGAGAATTTCAAATTTCATTTATTGTGTTTTTCAACATTGTTTGCTCTTTAGTTCTTCCAGGTCCTTGTTAAACGTTTCTTGTATTTTCTCCATTCTATTTCCAAGATTTTGGACCATCTTTACTATCATTACTCTGAATTCTTTTTCAGGTACACTGCCTATTTCCTCTTTATTTGTTTGGTTTGGTGGGTTTTTACCTTGCTCCTTCATCTGCTGTGTGTTTCTGTGTCTTCTCATTTTGCTTAATTTACTTTGTTTGGGGTCTCTGCAGGCTGCAGGTTCACAGTTCCCTTTGATTTTGGTGTCTGCTCCCAGTGGGTAAGGTTGGTTCAGTGGGTTGTGTAGGCTTCCTGGTGGAGCGGACTTGTGCCTGTGTTCTGGTGGATGAGGCTGGATCTTGTCTTTCTGGTGGGCAGGACCACTTCCGGTGGTGTGTTTTGGGGTGTCTGTGAACTTATGAGTTGAGGCAGCCTCCCTGCTAGTGGGTGGGGTTGTGTTCCTGTCTTGCTAGTTGTTTGGCATAGGGTGTCCAGCACTGTAGCTTGTTGGTTGTTGAGTGGAACTGGGTCTTAGCGTTGAGATGGAGATCTCTGGGAGAGCTTTCGCCGTTTGATATTGCATGAGGCAGGGAGGTCTCTGGTGGACCAGTGTCCTGAACTCTGCTGTCCCTCAGAGGCTCATGCCTGACACCCAGCCATAGCACCAAGACCGTGTCAGCCACACAGCTCAGAAGAAAAGGGAGGAAAAAAGAAAGAAAGAAAATATAAATAAATATAATAAAATAAAGTTATTAAAATAGAAAAAAAATTCAAAAGTAGTAAAAAAAGAAAAAAAAGAAAAAAGGAAGAGAGCAACCAAACCAGAAAACAAATCCACGAATGATAACAAGCACTAAAAACTATACTAAAAAAAAAAAAAAAAAGGACTGTTAGAACCCTAGAACAAATGGCAAAAGCAAAGCTATATGGACAAAATCACACAAAGAAGCATACACATACACACTCACAAAAAGAGAAAAAGGAAATACATATATATATTTTAACAAAAAGGAAGAGAGCAACCAAATCAATAAATCTACCAGTGATAATAAGCTCTACATACTAAACTAAGATAAACATAAAACAAGAAACAAATTAGATGCAGAAAGCAAACCCCAAGTCTACATTTGCTCCTAAAATCCACCTCCTCAATTTGGGATGATTTGTTGTCTATTCAGGTATTCCACAGATGCAGGGTACATCAAGATGATTGTGGAGATTTAATCCACTGCTCCTGAGGCTTTTGGGAAGTCTGAGGTCTTCTGCCTGCGTTCAGTAAGTGTTCTGTAGGAGTTGTTCCACATGTAGATGTATTTTTGATGTATTTGTGGGGAGGAAGGTGATCTCCACATCTTACTCCTGTGCCATCTTGAAGGCACCCCTTGCAGTGTTACCTTTAATGGAAAAAAAGCAGATTAGTGGTTGCCTAGGGATGGGAGGGAGGGAGGTGTGAATTACAGAGGGGCATGAGAAAATTTGGGGGGATGATGGGTATATTTTTTATCTTCTTTAAGCTGATGTTTTTCTGAGTATTTATGTGAAAACTCATTGAACTGTGCACTTTAAATATGTGCAGTTTTTTGTATCTCATTTGTACATCTGTGAATCTGTGAATAAAGCAGCACAGAGCGAATGATTATTAGCAGTGTTTCCTGGTCTTTGCTGATAGTAAGAAGCCCCTGGTGCTGTGGAAAGTCCATCCTCCTGGTCCCACTTCTGAGTCCTCCATGAAGCACCAGGAGAACTGTGCTTTCAGCAAGGGTCCCGGGAATTCTCATGCTTAGGCAAGTGGAGAAACACTGGTATGAAGTGGGTGGTAAGTGAGAAGGAGGTTTCCCTCATGTTGACCAAACCATCATCAGGTGAAGCCAAAGGAAACTACTACCAGTAACAGCCAGGGGAATATAAATCTTTGACTTCCTAGTGTTTCACACAAGTACACGATGTTAACACCCATATAACAAGGGTTTCTCTCCAGCTTCTCCTTGAAGGAAATTTCCCAGCCCCCCAGCCTCTTCTCTCACTGGATTAATTGGGATAAAGCTAAGCTGATGGGTGCAATGACTATCCATGAGAATCCATGTTATTGCAATCCCACTACTGGGCATATACCCTGAGAAAACCATAATTCAAAAAGAGTCATGTACCAAAATGTTCATTGCAGCTCTATTTACAATAACCCAGAGATGGAAACAACCTAAGTGTCCATCATCGGATGAATGGATAAAGAAGATGTGGCACATATATACAGTGGAATATTACTCAGCCATAAAAAGAAACAAAATTGAGCTATTTGTAATGAGGTGGATAGACCTGGAGTCTATCATGCAGAGTGAAATGAGTCAGAAAGAGAAAGACAAATACCATATACTAACACATATATATGGAATTTAAGAAAAATAATGTCATGAAGAACCTCGGGGTAAGACAGGAATAAAGACACAGACCTACTAGAGAATGGACTTGAGGATATGGGGAGCAGGAAGGGTAAGCTGTGACAAAGTGAGAGAGAGGCATGGACATATATACACTACCAAACGTAAGGTAGATAGCTAGTGGGAAGCAGCCGCAAAGCACAGGGAGAGAAGCTCGGTGTTTTGTGACCACCTGGAGGGGTGGGATAGGGAGGGAGATGCAAGAGGGAAGAGATATTGGAACATATGTATATGTGTGATTCATTTTGTTATAAAGCAGAAACTAACACACCATTGTAAAGCAATTATACTCCAATAAAGATGTAAAAAAAAAAAAGAAGGTTTGTGCTTAGCATTTCATCTTCAAGGCTATTTGCTGGTTTCTGTGGAGAAGAGGTACATTTAATGTTAGGTAAAGCATGTTACAGTTTTTTAATATTTATACAAAAGTAGTGATATGATTGGAAGTCATTAAAAATGCTCTTTTTCTTATTACTTGGTCAGGGACGTCTTTTGAGATTCAGTGAGCATTGCAATTCCTCATATATGACTTTTTCGTTATACCATTTATCAGTTTTTCTATTTTTTTCTTCATTTGTGGTATTCTTTGTCTTAGCTATGTTTAAAAGATATTCTTCCACCTATCACTTACTATAACCTTGTTTCTGGTCTCTTTTTTCCTTTATGGCAGCTGTGTTTCTTTTTTTTTTCATTAAAAACTTGAATTTTTTATTTAGCAAGATTGAAATTACACAAAGCATGCATTCAACCTAAGAATTGAAAGCAAAATTTTAAACATTGGAAATGGAGGAGAAATTTAATATGGAAAACCTAAAAAAAACAATTGGAAAGCAAACCTCATGCTTGATGGATACAACTAAATGCTGGTTCTTGGCAAAGGAAAGTATTGTTTCTATTTGGACATAGATGAACCCTGTCAGGACAATAAAAAATTAGTTTATTATAAGACAAAGCATACCAAAAAAGAATTATAAATAAGGTAATGAACAACTTCATACCTGTATACCTGACATGTTAGGCTATGTGGATAATTTTCTGGAAAACAAAAGTGACTAAAATTAATCTAGAAAGGACTGAGACTTCAAACAGACCACTTTCTTAAAAGAATTTTAAAAGTTGGTCACAAGTTCACCTAGAGATGGACTGAAAGCTGATTATTTTGAGCTGTTGGAAAGTTTGCAATTATTTGACAAAGGCAGCTTTACCCTAGCCCTGGCATCCATACAAATCCCCACAACAAAACTGGGGTCTTGATTAAGTGAAAAACATAAATGTAAAAATTCCTGACAACATATAGTTTATTTTATACATAGTAGTTTGTGTCTCTTAATCCTTTTCACCATCTTGTCCCTCCCCCGTCTCCCCACTAGTAACAGCTAGTTTGTTCTCTATATGAGTGAGTCTGTGTTTTGTTATATACATTCGTTTGTTTCATTTTTTTAGATCCCACATACAAGTGATAACATACGGTATTTGTCTTTCTCTGTCTGACTTATTTTACTAAGCATAATATCTTCCAGGTGTATCCATACTGTTGCAAATGGCAAAATTTCATTCTTTTTTATGGCTGAGTAGCATTCCATTATATATATGCTTACATATATATTTGTATTTATATATTTTTTTTTACATATATATTTTATCCATTCATCTCTTGCTGGACACTTAGATTGCGTCCATATCTTAGCTATTGTAAATAATGCTGCTATAAACATTGGGATGCATATATCTTTTCACATTGGTGTTTTTGTTTTCTACAAGAGTTTCTTTTTCTACATATCCTTGCCAACATTTGTTATTTATTGTCCTTTTGATGATAGCCATTTGGCAGGTGGGCAGTAAGATCTCATTGTGGTTTTGATTTGCATTTCTCTGAGGATTAACAATGTTGAACATCTTTTCATGTGCCTGTTGACCACCTGTATGTCTTCTTTGGAAAAATGTCTTTTCACATCTTCTATGTACTTTTTAATTGGGTTTTTTGGTTTCTTGACCTTAAATTGCATGAGGTGTTTATATATGTTGGATATTAACCCCTTATTGGTCATATCATTTGCAAATATTTTCTCCAGTAATCTGTCTTTTTATTTTGTAGGTGGTTTCCTTTGCTGTGCAAAAGCTTTTAAGTTTAATTAGCTCCCATTTATTTTTGCTTTTGTTTCCTTTGCCTTAGGAGACAAATTTTAAAAATTGCTACAATTTATTTCAAAGAGTGTTCTGCCTGCTTTCTTCTAGGAGTTTTATGGTCTCTGGTCTTACAGTTGGGTCTTTAATTCATTTTGAGTTTATTTTTGTATATGGTATGAGAAAATGTTCTAATCATTCTTTTACATGTAGCTGTCCAGTTTTCCCAGTGCCTCTTTTGTCATAGATTAACTGACCATATATTCATGAGTTTATTTCTGGACAGTCTATTCTGTTCCATTGAGCTAATGTGTCTGTTTTTGTACCAGTGCCATACTGTTTTGATTACTGTTGTTTTGTAGTATAGTCTAAAGTCTGGGTGCATGATACCTCCGTTTCTGTTCTTCTCTCTTGAGATTGCTTTGGATATTTGGGGTCTTTGTTTCCATAAATTTTAGAAGTATTTGTTCTAGTTCTCTGTTTTGATGTTTTGATAGGGATTGGATTGAATCTGTAGGTTGATTTGAGTAGTATGATCATTTTTACAATATTAATTCTACATTCTTACAATCCATGAACACAGTATATCTTTCCATCTGTTTGTGTGGTCTTCAATTTTTTTCATCAGTGTCTTATAGTTTTCTGAGTAGAGGTCTTTTACCTCCTTATATTTATTCCTAGATATTTTATTCTTTTTGATGTGATGGCAAATGGGATTGTTTTCTTAATTTCTCTGATAGTTTGTTTTAGTGTACAGAAATGCAACAGATTTCTGTATATTAACTTTATATCTTGAAAGTTTACTGAATTGATTGATGAGCTGCAGTAGTTTTTTGGTGGCATCTTTAGGATTTTCTATGTATAGTATCGTGTCATCTGCAAACAGTAACAGGTTTATTTCTTCCATTCCATTTTAGATTCCTTTAATTCTTTTTCTTGTGTGATTGCTATGGCTAGGATTGCTAATACTATGTTGAATAAAAGTGGCAAGAGTGGGCATCCTTGTCTTGTTACTGATCTTAGAGGAAATGTTTTCAGCTTTTTACTGTTAAGTATGATATTAGCTGTGGGCTTATCATATATGGCTTTTATTATGTTTAGGTATGTTCCCTCTATGCCTACTTTCTGGAGAGTTTTTATCATAAGTGTATGTTGAATTTTGTCAAAAGTTTTTTCTGAATCTGTTGAAATGAACGTATGATTTTAATTCTTTAGTTTGTTAATGTGGTATATATCACATTGATTTGAAGGTATTGAACCATACAAGTTTATTCTTTTTGTAATAATTCACTAAGCTTCCCATTTATTTTGTGTCATTTTCTATACACTGGATATTTGATACAGACTAAGAACTTCTAACTCCAACACCCAAGGCTACAGCCCACAGAGGCAGAGTCTGTCAGGTAGAAAAAAGGAAGGCTCCAGGGATCTCTAGTTAAGGCAGTGTTGGGAAATGGGTCCCCTGCTACCCATACTGGAGACTCACTGCAGGGGGCGCTGTAGGCACACTGGAATCAGGGAAAGGACTGCAGTTTTGTTTTCTTTTTTGCGTTACGTGGGCCTCTCACTGTGTGGCCTCTCCGATTGCGGAGCACAGGCTCCGGACGCGCAGGCCCAGAGGCCATGGCTTACAGGCCCAGCCGCTCTGCGGTCTGTGGGATCTTTCCGGACTGGGGCACGAACCTGTGTCCCCTGCATTGGCAGGCGGACTCTCAACCACTGTGCCACCAGGGAAGACCCAGGACTGCAGTTTTTTGACCTGACTCCTGGGAAGCCCAGAGGCCTCTCCAGTCCAACTCAGAACCGGAAAGCAGACAGTGAGGAGGGCGTCAGGGATCTGAGCCCCGCAGCTGGTTGACGTAAGCCCCAGGGTTGGACAGGCAGGCCTGGGCACATGGCCCTGAGCACCCAGAGAACTGGCCTGCAGCCAGGCACAGGAGGGTGGAAATGTGCAGTTCGCTGAGCCCCAGCCAACAATCTGGCCCAGGAGGAGGCGGCCCACCCGCCGCGGCTGGCTGACTGCCAAGCTCTGCTTGTCCCGGTGGCTCCTTTGATTGGGCTGATGCTGATGGCAGTTGCCAACCTCTCGGACTTCCCCTGCAACCCGCTTAGGCAGACCCCAGCCTGACTTGGGCTCTGGAGCTGTTTGCACTGGTTGGAGTCAGCCTCGCCACCCCCCAAGTTCCCCCACACCCACATCTTCCAGGCTCGGAGGAAGGGCCAGTCGATCCAGAGAGAATGGTGGCGCAGGGACAGAGGAGGTCAAAATTGGAGCTCATTGGCTCCCCTAGGTCAAAATTGGAGCTCATGGGACTGTGGGGAGTGGGGGAGGTGGATCTTCCCTTGACTGAAGCCTGGGAGCATGAGACCATGGGTTTGAATGGGGGCCAAGGTGCCAGCACCTCCTAAGGCCCCCAGGGGAAGGAGCAGAGCAGGGTGAGGTCCAGGGAGGTGGTGCCTACGCCAGGATGTGTCACTCTGCCTACCTACTTACCCACGCGGTGACACCTGCGAACGCTGGCCCTGTGCCACTGGCCCCAGGGTGCTGACGAGACCCCAGGAGAGGTCAGACAAGGACAAGGTTAGGCAGGCGTGGGGCCTAAGATGGCTGTCAACACCTGCCAGCATCAGCCTCCTCTCCAGGTAGCCCTTGGGAGGCTTGCTCCTCCTGGGGCCTCTGATTCCACCCCTGGGTGAAGAGAGCTAAGTGGAGGGGACATCCAGCTGGCTGGAGTCAGCAACGCAGTTTCCTCCGCAATCTAGACAGTGTAGAGATGCACGCAGGGACTGGAGCCCTGGACTTGGAGTCCGCCAAGGGCAATCTCCTGCCCTTCTTACTGCTCCTCGTCAGCTTTGAGGTGGTCTTGGGTGTAGAAGGGCGAGTCAGCCCGGCTCCACTGTCCTCGGGTGCTGACAGGAGGGAAGGACACACCAGTGTCTGCAGTGAGAACAGAGGGGGCAGTAGATGGAGCAGGGGAACCATAGGAGGGGAAGTGACAGATGGCACATGAAGCATGGGAATCATAGGACAGCCGGCAGAGGACTGATGCACACATGCTCCTGAGGGCTTGTCACCACTACTGAGATGTGTCCTGAGTTCCCCGTGTGTCCATCCCTAAGGGACCTGAGAGGTTCCTTGTTCTGTGCAGCCTGCAAAGACCTAAGGAACATGGGCAGGGCAGATGGAGTAAAGCACAGGAGCAAAGTCTTCTGGGGACCAAAGTGTGAGCACACAAAGACCCAAAGTAACAGTTCTGATCAGTTCGGGTCACTTGTAGCTGAGAGGAGAGAGAAGTTTGAGAGGTGATGAAAACAAACCATGGGAGTCCTTGAATGCCATGGGGAGATGCTCAGACTCCAGAGGCGGTGGGCAGCCATGGCCAGTTGCAAGATTGAGCAAGGCAGTTTCAGAGCTAGGTTGCAGACTGATGTATCTGGAAGCTGGGGAAATTTACCTAAGGGTGAGCATAGAGACTGGTTTGGCACCAGCACAAGAGCCCTAGTGGGACATGAGAAGGACCTGCATGAGGTGGTGGAGATGGGAAAGCAGGGGGTCAATGTGACAGATGCTGTGGAGGCCAGCATCACAAAGACTGATATGGAAGAGATATGGGTTAGGCTTATTTATTTAATCATGTGGACAAGCTCATTCAGGCTGCAAATAGTGGGGAAAGGGATGTCTTCTTATAAGGGCAGAAATGAAGCAGAACCAGGCCTCATGGGAACAAGGCTCGGATCTGGGAAGCATTAAGATCAGAGGAGGCTCCTCTTTTTATGTGTGGTCCTTGTCTCTCCTTTCTGAGACTCTACCCTGTTCTCCATGGTTCCAGGTTTCTGTTCCCTGTGACTTCATTCTGCAGTGGTACAGGGTTGCCATGGCACCAATTCTGATCTCTTATCTTTGTGACCTGAGAGTTCCAGTGCTGTACAGTTATGAACAGTTTCGGATCTTGACATGGGAATACTTGTCCAGCATTGAACTACGTGTGTGTTGGGTCATGTATCTACTCTTGGGTGAGGTCACCCAGGGTTGCCCCTTCTTGAGCTTTGGCAAAGCAGATTAGATCAGAAGTTGAATGACATGTCTGGTAGAAATGCTGAAGAGAAGCAGTCAAAAGCAATAGCAGGGACAGTCTATTCTTATTGAAATACTGCATCTCACTGAAAGGAAAATATGAGAGGGAGCATTTGATGAAGTTCAACACCAGGTCATAACTTTAAAAAAATCTACATCATAGATTGTTGTCAATGGGAAAAGGTCAAAGTTCCTTTAAAACTAGAAATATATAAAGGATGACCACAATCACCACCTCTATTCAATATTACATTGGTGATCCTAGCCAATGCAGTAAGAGAAGAAAAAGAAAATGTATAAAAAATGGAAAGGTAGAAACAGAACTGTCATTATACAAGTGATGTCATTGTCTAATAGAAACCAAAGAAATCTATAGACAAACTATTATGTTAATAAAAACTTATCTAAAAATCAGTCACACCTCTATACCTCAACAGCAGTTAGAATAAAATCTTAAAAATAACGTGTTTTCATTAGGAACAAAAAACCCACAAGATATCCATCGAAAAATCTTACACAAGATGTACAACACCAGTATGAAAAAAATTTGAAGCTTCTTGTAATACATCAAAGACCTAAGTAAATACAGGAGTATACTATGTTCTTAGGAAAACTCAAGATTGAAAGAGGTTAATTTTTCCCAAAATGACTATTCATAGAGTCAATATATTTCTAAACAAAGCCACAATAGGGTCTTACGAGGAACTTGACAAGCAGATTCTGAAATTTATCTGGAAAAGCAAAGGCCTAAGAAGAGTCAGTTAGCCAAGACATAGGGAGGAGGAGGATGAAGGACCTGCTTTACCAGGATCAATAATTATTATAAAGCTACTGTAATTAATAATAGACTAATGGAGCAGAATAGAGAGCCTAGAAAGCCTCAGGAGAATATGAAACCTTGATATATGACAAAGGCGATGATGAAGACTATATTAGTTTCTGGTGGCTGCTGCAACAAACTACCAAAGACTACGTGGCTTAAAGCAACACAGATTGATTATCACATCATTCTGGAGGTCAGAATTCTAAAGTGTGTCCACGGGGCTTTGTTCCTTTTAGAAAGAAGCTCTAGAGAAGAATGTATTGTTATTCCTTTTCCAATTTCTAAAGACATCTGCATTCCTTGGCTTGTGACCCCTTCCTCTGTCTTCAGAGTATATAACTCCATCTCTGACCTCTGCTTCTGTCCTTGTATTTCTCTAAGTCTACTGCTCCCTCTTATGAAGATCCTTCTGATTACATTGGGTTCGCCATGTAATCCAAGTTAATCTCCCATTCTCAAGATCCTTAATTTAATGAATACCTGCAAATTCCCTTTTGCCATAAAAGGTAACACATTCTCAGGTTCCAAGGATTAGGAAGGTGGACATCTTTGGGGAACCATTATTCACCCTACCACAAAGACCAATAGAGAATGAAGACATATCAAGCTAGGACAATTTGTTATTCATATGGAAAAAATGAAATTGATATTTGTAACACAAAAATCAATTCCAAATCAAACACTTAAATGTGAAAGCAAAGTTTAATACTTTTAGAAGTTAATACAGATGAATGTCTTTATCAGCTTGGGTAGAGAATAGTTTACTAAACAATATTTTAAAATTCTGGGAGTCGCCTGGTGGCCCAGTGGTTAGGACTGGGCACTTTCACTGCCATAGCCCCAGGTTCAATCCCTGCTCAGGGAACTAAGATCCTGCAAGCCACACGGTGCAGCCAAAAAAAAATTTTTTCTAATCATGAAAGAAAAGATTAATAATGCAACTACATTAAAATCAAAAACTTCTCGTTGTTAAAAGACACTATAAAGAAAGTGAGGAGTCAAGCCACAAACTGGGAGAACATATTCACAACATATATAACCAACAAAGGAATAGTATTGAGAATAAATAATTATAACAATCAATAAGGAAATGATAACCTAATAGAAAAATGGATTAAAGACCAGTGGTCCATAAATATGCTCCAGCTTATTAGTAATGAAGAAAGTGGAAGATGATAATGAGATATCATTTTATATCCACCAAATTAGAAAAAATTTTAAATCTGATAGTTCAAAGTGTTGAGGGAAATATGGAGCAATGGGGGCACCTTTAACTGCAGGTGGGAGTATAAATTGGTACAACCACTTTGGAAAACAATTCGACAGTATTTTGCAAAACAGAATATGACCACATTCTATGAGCTGTATATTCCACTCCTTTGTATATACCCTAGAGAAACTCTTGCACCGGTGCTCAAGAAGGTATTTACAAGATGGATCCTAACAGCATTCTTTGAAATAAAAAAAAAAAAAATACTGAGAACAACGTGGATGGGCTAATGCATAAATAAATTGTGGGGGAAAAAATCAAGTAGAATGTTATCCAACTGTGAAAATGGATGATCTACAACTACATGCAGAAATAAAGATGAATCTTGGTAACATAAAGTGAGTAGGAGGAAAAAAGAAAGCCTAAGAAGACAACACAGTGTAAGAGACTATTTTTATAAATCTCAAAAACAGACAAGTGGAGCAACATGTTGTTTAGGGATACATCCATATTAGGTAACACTATTTTTAAAAGTATGTGAATGATAAATAGAAAATTCAAGGCAGGAGTTATCTCTGAGGGAGTAGCAGGGAGGGAGTAGTTGACTTGAAGGGCAAGCTGCTCCAAAGTAGGGGTCATGTTCTAGATCAGAAATTTGGGGTGGGTTTGCGGTATTCATTTTATTATTATTATAATTTACATATTCATCATATTTTTAAAAAGATAAGTCCTGGTTCATTAAAAGTAAATACTTAGGTTAAGCAAAAGATATCACTAATAGGCAAGCCAGCAACTGGGAGAATAGATTCACAACACATCTGACAAAATAACACCTACATATCAATAAGAAAAGGACAAACAACTCAATTAAAAAATGGGCAAAAGATTTGAACAGACACTTCATAAAGAGGCATCCAAACGGTCAATAAGCATTTGAAAAAGTGCTCAACCTCATCATTCATGTGGAAAATGCAAATTAAAACCTCAGTGAGATAGCACTATATACCAGACAGGGCAGCTAAAATATAAAAGTCTGACAGTATTAAGTGTTAACAAGTATATGGAGCACGCTTCATTTTCAGAGGGAGAGTAAATCATTTTATCCACTTCAGAAAACTGTTGGACATTATCTACTAAAGCTAAACATACACTCAACCCTATGAATCAGCAATTTCACTCCTAGGTATTTACCCAAGAGAAATGAGTGCATATGTCCACAAATATGTAGGTAAATGTTCATGACAGCCTTATTCATAATAGCCCCAGACTGGAAATGACCTTCATGTTCATCAACAAGGTATATAAATGTTGGTATATTTGTACAATAAAAACAACAAATTACTGATACAACATGGATGAATTTTCGACGTTATGTGGAGCAAAAGGAGTCAAAGACACACATGCTGTGTATTTCCATATGTATGAAGTTCAAGAACAGGTTAATTAATCTATGATGATAGAAGTCAGAGTAGTGGTTACCTCGTGGTACCTAGGAAATGCATGAGGGAACCTCTGGGATGATGGATGTTCTAGATCTGAGTGGTGGTTACATGGTGTATACATATGCACATTTTATAGCATTGTACAATTAAGATTCGTGTAGTGTACTTTATATAGGTCATACCGTTAAAATTTTTTTTTTCTAGTGTCCTCTTTCAACCAGGTTTCTCCTCCCCAGCATGCCCTAAGAATTTTGGAACCTTTGACATTTTGCCTGAGGAAAGCCACTTGAATCACAGTGAGCAAAGACAGCAAAGAAGCTGAGTATTATTAGGGGCACAATATGGCTCACAAGATAAACAAGAAACCAGCTGACACAGTTGAGAGGAATGTATTTTGTTGATGGAATGGAGATAAGTAGGACAGGAAAGCTGACTGCCCCGTGAATTCAGTTTTTTATTCAACAAATACTTTTTGAACTTCTGCCATGTGCAGACATAGTGCGAAGTTCTCCTCTAAGGATCAGGCCATCTCGTTCATCCCTTAGCAACAGAACTAGCTTCATCTTCCCCTTCATAGTTTGTTTCCTTTTGTACCTGCCTCATTCTGTCACCTTTTCACCCTCTTCTCTGTGTACTTTTTATGCTCCTGAGTTTAACTTGCTTGGATTCAACCTTGGGCTGTGAATCTTTCCAACTTAGGCTGTTCCTAATAAGGCTCTGTCTCAGTCAGCTATACCTGTGTCACAAAGTACACTCAAACTTAGTAGCTTAAAACAACAGTCCTTTTGTCAGTTATGATTCTGTGGGTCAGAAATTTGAGCTGGGCTCAGTGGGCATGGCTTTTCTCCACATGGTGTCATCTGGAACGTCTCAACTAGGGCTTCCCTCTTCTTAACAATGCCTGCTCATTAGGCATTACTTTAATACATCATCTCCTTTCCCATTGAGGTCTTGTGAAACTTTCACATAATGGCTGCCACAATCCCTAAAACAAACATAAAATCACGCTAAACCAGGGCCTTAGGCTTTGCATCAGCATCAGATGTCCACTGTGTGTCTAAGAAACCTTGGTTAAGGAAACACACAGAGGTATTATCCATTCTGTAATTAGGAGACTAAGATTCTTTATTTTCTTTCTTTCACGAAAGAAAAAAGAAAACTTTGGGTGAACCGATGAGTGGACAATTAACTCAGTCTCCTCTCTTGACACTGTTCCCCACTACACCCAGCTTCTTCCTGGATATCTCATTCAGGCTACATCTTCAAAAAACCAAAGTATTAGTAAAAAATGGAGATGGAGCAAAACAGAAATAAATGTCAAATACTGCACAGATAAAATACATCAGTCAGTCTTCTAGCCCAGCAGATTATTTCAGGAAACATCCATGGAGCTCAGCAGGACATAACTGCCCTTCAGAGCTTGCAGACACAGGGAGCATTGCTGGTACAGGACAGGCTTAGAGAATTGGGTTACAGCACTGAGTTAGCCCTTATCTGCTAACTGTGATCCTGGCCTTCTCCAGGCTGCAGTTCCTGCCAGTGTGACAATTACTGAGGGAGTGCACAGGAAGCCCCTAGCACCATACGTAGCACTTTGTAGGTATGCAGTAGATGTTGGCTTTTACTGGGACTACTGGAGCAGCCCAGCCCTGCAAACAGCTGGCCATGTCCAACCACTTTATCGACTGTCGTGGAACCAGGCCCTGGTAGGCTGTCCCCACTCGGCACTGCCTCTTCCAAAGGAGTTGTTCATTTTCCTACCACATGAGGCTGTATACACCTGTGGCTCACTCACCCCTAGTGGGTCCAGCACTGGCGGGTCATTTTACCATGTACAAGATTTGATTAAAACATCATTATATTAATTTTAGACTTAGAACCCCATAACTGAAACATCAGCTCTTCTAGAAGTATCTAAACATTGAAGGCTGTGCCAGGCACATCCTAGGTGCTCAGTAAAGGTTAGCAGTTTATATTAAAACGTCCCTCAAAATGTCATCCTAGGTTGGAGAGGCAAGGTGTGGTAGTCATTGGAAAATTAACAGGTGCTTTAAAAAGATGGTTTACTTTATTCCATTTTAGTTTCTCCTGAATGTGGTTTTGCTCTGTCACTCCCAAAACCCTAAAAATAAATGCTGTGTTTAATATTAACCCACTTAAGCTATTTCTGGCTGGCCATGGTAGATCGTGCAGTAATTCACGCTTTACCGTCTCAGAAGCTCTTCAGTGATGCAGGGGTTAAAGGCAGGAAGTGGTTTATTCCGCGTCTGGCATAGATACAGTGAATGTTCAGTGTAGGTGAATTATTTTTGTGAAAACTGTGCTTACATTCTCACCTTGAATGACAGCAACAGAAAACAGAAAAAGCTGGAGTAGCAGTATGTGCTTAAGTAATGTTTGATTTGTACTGTTTTGTTTTCCATGATGTGCTGTATGGCTAGAGTACTGACAACTACAGTACTAAAACCCTGAACGTTTATTTTTGTTTCAGTTTAGTCGCCAAAAATTATTTGATGCTCCACATGGCTAATCATGCAAGAATTCATGCTCAAGTACTCTAGAAACAGTTCCATGGTCTAAAGGTTCAACTCAGGATGTGGGTTCCACCCTGAAGACAGTCCCATCTACCACTCACTTTACTTTATAATTTAAGTTTTATCTCTGTCAAAGTAATATATGTATGTACCTTAAAAAGTCAGAAGTTTTACAGTGAAGATGCTTACAATGAAATATAACAGTTCCCTTGGCTTTCCTCCAATGCACCCTCATCCCCGTTCCCCAGAAGTACCCACGTCCTGCTCTTTCAGCTGTTTCTTAGGCCTGTTACTTCCTTATTTCTTTTTTTTAAGTTTTCTTTTTAATATTTATTTATTTATTTGGCTGTGCCAGGTCTTAGTTGCAGCATGCGAACTCTTAGTTGTGGCACGCATGCAGGATCTATTTCCCCGACCAGGGATCGAACCCGGGCCCCCTGTATTGGGAAAGCAGAGTCTTAGCCACTGGACCACCAGGGAAGTCACACCTCCTTATTTCTAAACAATATGCTTGTACTGCTATTTCTTGGTATTTTCATCAACTAGCCACCCTGGAAGACTCAGATTCCCTCTCCTATGGCCCCCGCCCCATGTTTACCCTTCCAACATATCTATGTCACAAGTTTTGGTGAAATCAATATTCAATATTCATAATAACAATTGTGTAAATATTACTCCCAGATGAGCTATATATAATATACCTTGATTACATTTCTTTTCTTGTGTAACTTTGGTTACCTCTAAGTTAATAATTTGCTTAGTTTTCTAAGTACCTGTCTTTAATTCATCCCAAATTGCCAACTGACATATAAATTGCTTCTCAGCACATTCAAACTAATGAGGTATCCAGCAGCCTAATTTTTTTTCTTAACTATGTCCCTCCTGGAGTCCTACTGCTTCTAATTACTCTCTTCCTTAGAACTTTAAATGGTTTCTTCTTTGCTGTAAGAAATCAGAATTTATTTTAGAAATTGGATGAGAGAAAAATAAAAAGTTATTTTAAGCTAGGTTCATCAGGACCCTGAGCATTCAAACATGAATAAGCCATGCTTCCTGCCCTCAATAAACTCAGTCTGGATGGGGAAACCCATGAAACAGAAAGACACAGAGACCCTTGCAGGGGATACAATGAGAGGTCACCCCAGGTGGGACAGCGTGGGTGCTTACCTTTGGAATCAGGCAGTTGTGGGTTTGAATCCTGATTCTGCCCCCTGTGGGACCTCAGGTAACCAACCTGACCTCCCAGAGCCTCAATTTATTTCTCAATGAAATACAGATACCACTCACCCTTCCAGGATGTCGGAGAGATTATATCAGAGAAGAGACATGTGAAAGCACCTAGTACCACGTTGGACCCGTAGCAGTCACAAAAAAACTCTCTAAATAAAGTCCAAGGTTCACATACCTTAGGATTTGTGCCAACATTAATTTCATATTGCAGTCATCCTCCCCAAAACCACCATACAAACTTTGGGCTTTTACAGTTTTGTAACTAGGGGAGTAAAAAGCTTAATTTTACTGGAAGGTAAAACCTTTGTTTCAGTTCATCCCCATTTCAGAGCTCGACTCAAGTTTTGTGTGTCAGACATTCTGGCGGTGGTTGTGAGAAAAATCGCCCCAGTAAAAATTCTGATGTTTCATATTCTAAGAGAATTATAAGGTTTCAAATCAGCCATCAGGGAGTATTACCTGAAGGCTGAAAAGTGCGACTGCCCTATGGTGTCATCCTCAACTTGGCTCTTCGTCGGAGGGTCAGGTTTCTGCTGCTCACAGGCCTGCTTTCCCTCCCAAAGTCTTGATCGTTTATCAGCAAATAGTGGTCCCATTCTCATCACATCCTTGAACAGAGTTGTTTTGAGTTACTTCTGCTCTTGATGTTTTAAAACACTTTAAATACCTTAAACAGACTGTTATTTGGAAATCGACTCTGTTTTCAATAGTATTTGCTTTTTTCCAGGGATCAAGACATTTTAGATTTTAGAGGATCAAGACATTCATTAAAAAGATCTAAAAATCATTCCCAGTTTTGCATTAAGCTATTCATATGATGCTGGTTGAAATATACAGTACCTGTTAACCTCTCAAGGACTCTCAGTTGCATGTAACATGTTTATTATATTTACTGCCTACGTCTGGCACTAAATAATGATAACTTGCCCCCACAAAGGTCAGGTTTCCACTGAGCTATTAGGACTCTTTTAACTAAGTTGAGGGTGGTTTGCTGGGATGCTCTTGAATGTAACCAGATCACCATTTAGGCTCAATATTTAGAACCTTCTGCAGATAGCTACTAGGGAGCAGTGGCAAAAATACCAGCTTTATGTCTGTTCATTTGATTTTCTGGCCTTTCAAATTTATTTTTAATACATATGAAATGAATAAATATGTTCTTATTTAAAAGAAATCCAAATCGATACCAATTAAACAAAGTTCACCGTGACATCTCCCCTCACCTCATCTTCCAACGTAAAAATCATTGTTATCAGTTTGATAAGTAGCCTTCCAGAATTTTTCTGTCTATGCACTCATAAGCATATCTAGATATCATATAAATATGTACTTTAACTGATTATGATGCACTGTACATATTACTGTGCAACTTAAATATCCCCCTAACAATATGACTTTGAGATCGTGTCAGTAGAATGATCTCTTTCTTTCCACAGATGTATGGTATTTCAGAGACTTGCCTATGTAATGTTTATGACGCATAATCCTTTTTAAAGTTTCACTGTTGGGGCTTCCCTAGTGGTGCAGTGGTTAAGAATCCACCAGCCAATGCAGGGGACACAGGTCGGAGCCCTGGTCTGGGAAGATCCCACATGCTGTGGAGCAGCTAAGCCCGTGTGCCGCAACTACTGAGCCTGCGTGCTAGAGCCAGTGAGCCACAGCTACTGAAGCCCATGAGCCTAGAGCCTGTGCTCCGCAACAAGAAAAGCCACCCTGGGCTTCCCTGGTGGCGCAGTGGTTGAGAGTCCGCCTGCTGATGCAGGGGACACAGGTTCGTGCCCCAGTCCTGGAAGATCCCACATGCCGCGGAGCGGCTGGGCCCGTGAGCCATGGCCGCTGAGCCTGCGCGTCTGGAGCCTGTGCTCCACAACGGGAGAGGCCACAGCAGTGAGAGGCCCGCGTACAGGAAAAAAAAAAAGAAAGAAAAAAAAAAGGAAAAGCCACCCTGATGAGAAGACCAAGCACCACAAATGAAGAGTAGCCCCCGCTCGCCGCAACTAGAGAAACCCCACGTGCAGCAATGAAGACCCAACGCAGCCAATAAAATAAATTTTTAAAAAAGTTTCACTATTATTACCTGTGGACAAGGAAATCCCTCAGGGCAAAAGTGATTGTGAGTGCTGGGTTCTTCCTTCTCACCTCTTTGTTAAGCCAAGTAATGTTTCACTAGCCTGTTAGTTCTTCAATGCTTTTCTTAAAAGGTTTAAAAGAATTTTTTTTGCCAGCATTTTGTCTTCAACAGGATGGTTGGTTTGAACTCTTCTGTTGGCTGTTCAGTTTTTTTTTAATTCTTATCTACTATATTGCTAAACTGTCTTTTTATTTCTAACAAATTCTCTATGGATTTATTTGGATTTTGTATTAGACAATCATATCTGCAAATGGTTTCAGGCTTTCTTTATTTTCAACTTCTATGTCTGTAATTACTTGTCATCACACTAGCTAGGACCTCTAAATAATGTTAAATAGAAGTACTGACATTGGAAATCCTTATTTTGTTACAGACTTTAAAGAAAATGCTTCTAGGATTTTACTATTAAGATACATTTCTGGGGCTTCCCTGGTGGCACAGTGGTTGAGAGTCTGCCTGCTGATGCAGGGGACACGGGTTCGTGCCCCAGTCTGGGAAGATCCCACATGCCGCGGAGCGGCTGGGCCCGTGAGACATGGCCGCTGAGCCTGCGCGTCTGGAGCCTGTGCTCCGCAACGGGAGAGGCCAAAACAGTGAGAGGTCCGTGTACCACAAAAAAAAAAAAAAGAAAGAAAAAAAGATGCATTTCTGTAGATTTATACTAGATACCTTTGATTATTTCAAGGAACTTCCCTTCTATTCCTACCTTGCTAAAAGATCTTTTTTTCTTTGAATATTTTTGAATTTGTTTTGTTAATATTGAATCTTCAAATAAAATAATTCTTTCAGCTAGTCTTTCGATTTATTTTATTTTGAATATTATTTGAATTTAATTAAATGCTTTTTGTGCATCCACTGAGAAGATCCCATGGTTTTTGTCATTTATTAATGTGATGAGTTACAGATACTGATTTCCCTAATGTTAATTTACCATTGCTTTCCTGTGATAGATCCAACTTGGACATGTTCTGTATTTTTTTAATAAATTGCTGGCCTCAATTTGCTAACATGTTTTAAAGGAATTTAGTGTCTATGGTTTTCAGTGGGAGAAGCCTGCAATTTCCTTTTCCTTGTTGTCCTTGTCTTATTTTGTTATCAGTGTTATATGGACTTCATCGAGTATTTAGGCAAGTTTCCTCTTTCTCAGTGCTCTAGAAGAATTTGTGTAAAATTGGAACTGTTTATTGCTTGGAAATTTAGTGGAAATAACTTTCTTTTTTTTTTTTTGCGGTATGCGTGCCTCTCACTGTTGCAGCCTCTCCTGTTGCGGAGCACAGGCTCCGGACGCGCAGGCTCAGCGGCCGTGGCTCACAGGCCCAGCCGCTCCGTGGCATGTGGGATCCTCCCAGACTGGGGTACGAACCCATGTACCCTGCATTGGCAGGCAGACTCTCAACCACTGCGCCACCAGGGAAGCCCAGAAATGACTTTCAAAACCATGAACTTTCTGTTATATATGTTATGGAATTTTTCTCTTAATGTTGATTTCCTTAGAAGTTATAAAACTCTTCTGCTTTTCATTTCTTTTTGTGTGTTTTTGTTCACTTAATTTTTCTGATTTGATAATGTCTCTTAAGTTATCAATTTCATTAGCATATATCTATTCAGAGTATTCAGTTAATGTCTTTTAAATCACTGTCTCTGTACTTTTGTATTTTTATAGTTAATTTTTAAATGTGTACTTTATTTCTTCCTTCTTGGTCAGTATCCCCAAAGTTAGGTTACCCTCTTCAAAGAATCTATTTTTGGCCAATTAAAAATTTTTTTTCTATTAACTTCTTTTTTTTTTTTCACTTTAAAATGGTTAAACTGATACTTTTATTTTATGCATGTTTTCCTAAAATTAAAAAAGAAGCTATCAAGAAAGTAAAAAGACAGCCCACAAAATGGAAAAAAAAATTGCAAATCATATATCCGGTTAGGGTCTAGTATCCAGAATATATAGAGAACTGTTACAACACAACAGAAAAAAGAACAAATAACCCAGTTTCAAAAATACTCAAAGCAATTCAATAGACAGTTCTCCAATGAAGATACGTAAATGGCCAGCAATCACATGAAAAGATTCATGTAAAAGATTCTTGTATATGAATGCAAGAGATTTTGTGCATTAATTTTGTATCCTGCTACTTTACTAAATTCATTGATTAGTCCTAGCAGTTTTCTGGTAGCAACTTTAGGATTCTCTATGTATAGTATCATGTCATCTGCAAACAGTGACAGCTTTACTTCTTTTCCGATTTGGATTCCTTTTATTTCTTTTTCTTCTCTGACTGATGTGGCTAAAACTTCCAAAACTAGGTTGAATAGTAGTGGTGAGAGTGGACAACCTTGTCTTGGTCTTGATCTTAGAGGAAATGGTTTCAGATTTTCACCATTGAGAAAGATGTTGGCTGTGGGTTTCTCATATATGGCCTTTATTATGTTGAGGTAAGTTCCCTCTATGCCTACTTTCTGGAGGGTTTTTATTATAAATGGGTGTTGAATTTTGTCAAAAGCTTTTTCTCCATCTATTGAGATTATCATATGGTTTATCTCCTTCAATTTGTTAATGTGGTTTATCACATTGATTGATTTGCATATATTGAGGAATCCTTGCATTCCTGAGATAAACCCCACTTGATCATGGTGTATGATCCTTTTAATGTGCTGTTGGATTCTGTTTGCTAGTATTTTATTGAGGATTTTTGCATCTATGTTCATCAGTGATACTGGCTTGTAGTTTTCTTTCTTTGTGACATCTTTGTCTGGTTTTGGTATCAGGGTGATGGTGGCCTCGTAGAATGAGTTGGGGAGTGTTCCTTCCTCTGCAGTTTTTTGGAAGAGTTTGAGAAGGATAAGTGGTAGCTATTCTCTAAATGTTTGATAGAATTCGCCTGTGAAGCCATCTGGTCCTGGGCTTTTGTTTGTTGGAAGATTTTTAATCAGTCTCAATTTCAGTGCTTGTGATTGGTCTGTTTATATTTTCTATTTCTTCCTGATTCAGTCTTGGAAGGTTGTGCTTTTCTAAGAATTTGTCCATTACTTCCAGGTTGTCCATCTCACTGGCATAGAGTTGCTTGTAGTAATCTCTCACGATCCTTTGTATTTCTGCAGTGTCAGTTGTTACTTCTCCTTTTCATTTCTAATTCTATTGATTTGCATCCTCTGCCTTTTTTTCCTGATGAGTCTGGCTAATGGTTTATCAATTTTGTTTATCTTCTCAAAGAAGCAGCTTTTAGTTTTATTGATCTTTGCTATTGTTCCCTTCATTTCTTTTTCATTTATTTCTGATCTGATCTCTATGATTTCTTTCCTTCTGCTAAATTTGAGGATTTTTTGTTCTTTCTCTAATTGCTTTAGGTGTAAGGTTAGGTTGTTTATTTGAGTTGTTTCTTGTTCCTTGAGTTACGATTGTATTGCTATAAACTTCCCTCTTAGAACTGGTTTTTCTGCATCCCATAGGATTTGGGTTGTCGTGTTTTCATTGTCATTTGTTTCTAGGTATTTTTTGATTTACTCTTTGATTTCTTCAGTGATCTCTTGGTTATTTAGTAGTGTATTGTTTAGCCTCCATGTGTTTGTATTTTTTACAGATTTTGTCCTGTAATTGATATCTAGTCTCACAGCATTGTGGTCAGAAAAGATACTTGATATGATTTCAGTTTTCTTAAATTTGCCAAGGCTTGATTTGTGACCCAAGATATGATATATCCTGGAGAATGTTCCATGAGCACTTGAGAAGAAAGTGTAATCTGCTGTTTTTGGATGGAATGTCCTATAAATATCAATTAAGTGCATCTTTGTTTAATGTTCATTTAAAGTTTGTGTTTCCTTATTTATTTTCATTTTTGATGACCTGTCCATTGGTGAAAGTGGGGTGTTAAAGTCCCCTACTATGAATGTGTTACTGTCGATTTCCCTTTCTATGGCTTTTAGCATTTGCCTTATGTATTGAGGTGCTCCTATGTTGGGTGCATAAATATTTACAGTTGTTATATCTTCTTCTTGGATTGATCCCTTGATCATTATGTAGTGTCCTTCTTTGTCTCTTGTAATAGTCTTTATTTTAAAGTCTGTGTTCTCTGATATGAGAATTGCTACTCTAGCTTTCTTTTGATTTCCATTTGCACGGAATATATTTTTCTATCCCCTCTTTCAGTCTGTATGTGTCCCTAGGTCTGAAGTGGGTCTCTTGCAGACAGCATATATACAGGTCTTGTTTTTGTATCCATTCAGCCAGTCTATGTCTTTTGGTTGGAGCATTTAATCCATTTACACTTAAGGTAGTTATAGGAACATACCTATAGGAACGTAATAGGAACATAATAGGTATGTTCCTATTACCACTTTCTTAATTGTTTTGGGTTTGTTATTGTGTTTTCCTTCTCTCGTGTTTCCTGCCTAGAGAAGTTCCTTTAGCATTTGTTGTAAAGCTGGTTTGGTGGTGCTGAACTCTCTCAGCTTTTGCTTGTCTGTAAAGGTTTTAATTTCTCTGTCGAATCTGAATGAGATCCTTGCTGGATAGAGTAATCTTGGTTGTAGATTTTTCCCTTTCATCACTTTAAATATGTCTTGCCACTCCCTTCTGACTTGTAGAGTTTCTGCTGAAAGATCAGCTGTTAACCTTATGGGGATTCCATTAAATGTTGTTGCTTTTCCCTTGCTGCTTTTAATATTTTTCCATTGTATTTAATTTTTGATCCTTTGATTAATATGTGTCTTGGCGTGTTTCTCCTTGGATTTGTCCTGTATGGGACTCTCTGCGCTTCCTGGACTTGATTGACTATTTCCCATATTAGGGAAGTTTTCAACTATAATCTCTTCAAATATTTTCTCAGTCCCTTTCTTTCTCTCTTCTTCTTTTGGGACCCCTGTAATTCGAATGTTGGTGAATTTAATGTTGTCCTAGAGGTCTCTAAGACTGTCCTCAGTTCTTTTCATTCTTTTACCTTTATTCTGCTCTGCAGTAGTTATTTCCACTATTTTATCTTCCAGGTCACTTATCCGTTCTTCTGCCTCAGTTATTCTGCTGTTGATTTCTTCTAGAGAATTTTTAATTTCATTTATTGTGGTGTTCAGCATTGTTTGTTTGCTCTTTAGTTCTTCTAGGTCCTTGTTAAACATTTCTTGTATTTTTTCCATTCTATCCAAGATTCTGGATCATCTTTACTGTCATTACTCTGAATTCCTTTTCAGGTAGACTGCTTATTTCCTCTTCATTTGTTTGGTCTGGTGGGTTTTTACCTTGCTCCTTCATCTGCTGTGTGTTTCTGTGTCTTCTCATTTTGCTTAATTTACTTTGTTTGGGGTCTCCTTTTTGCAGGCTGCAGGTTCGTAGTTCCTGTTGTTTTTGGTGTCTGCCCCCACTGGCTAAGGCTGGTTCAGAGGTCTTCTGCCACCGTTCCATAGCTGTTCTGTAGGTGGTGTTCCACTTGTAGATGTACTTCTGGTATATTTGTGGGGAGGAAAGTGATCTCCACATCTTACTCCTCTGCCATCTTGGAGCGCTTTAGCCCAAGCACAGTCAGGAAGCCAGGCACCTTTAGCCTCAGTTTGTCAGTTGGGGAAAAAAGGGGAGGTGAAGACTCGCTATCCTCTTCCTCTAGCTGGAACTGCTTTGTCCCCAGGGGCTGTCTCCCAGGCACAGCACAGCAGAGCCTAATGCCTGTTAACTTCTACTTATCAAAGGTTTATTCTATTGCTGTTCTATCTTTAAAGTGGACAGTTTGTCCTTTAGAGTTTTCAGCCATTCTGTTTTTCAAATATAAACATTTAAGGTTAAACATTTATCCTTAGTATTGTTTTGCTGCATTTTATGACTTTGGATATTTTATTTTTGTCATCATTTAGTTCTAATTTTTGAAAAATTTCCATCATAATTTCTCTAACCCATAAATTATCAGGAGGTTTGTTTTAAACTTTCTAAACAAAGATTTTTTCATTTCACTTTCTGTTATTTTTTTCCAAATTGTTGTGAATGTTTTCACCTTTTGCCATTTCTACAAATTTGTATCAGTTGATTCATGCCATATGTAAGCTTTTTTTTTAGGCTTCTTCCACTCAGCATTATAAATATGAGACTTATCTACACTGTTGATTGAAAGAGTAGGTCATTCCTCTTTATTGCTAAATTCTGTTGCATAAATAAATCACAATTTGTTTATCCATTGCCTGTTGATGGACATCTGTGTTGTTTCCAGTGTTTGGCTATTGTTAATAAAAAATGGCTATGAACATTTTTTCACAAATTTTTCTGTTGAATGTTTTCATTTCTCCTGGACAAAATGGAAATACTGAGTTGAAAGAGAAATGTATTTTTAATTTTACAGTCACATCCCAAAACTTTTCCAAAGTGGTGTTATGACTTTATATTCCCACCAGCAACATTAACGAAGTTCCAGTTGCTCATTTGTGCCAACATTTAGTGTTATATTTGGTTGAATTTTGGCTGTTCTGTTGAATAGAGTAGCATCTCGTAATTTAAACGTGCATTTTCCATGATTACTAATGATGTTGAGCGCTTTTAAATGTGTTTATTAATTCATACATCATCCTTTGTGAAGTACCTACTCAAGTTCATTTAAAAATTAGACTGCTTTTTTTTTGGAGTTGTAGTTCTTTCTATATTCTGGATACAAGTCCTTCATCAAGTATATGATTTGTGAATATTTTCTCCCAGTCTAAAACTTGCCTTTTCATTTTCTTAATGGTGTACCTTTATGAACAGGTGTTTTAGATTTTAACAAAATTTAATGAATCAATTTTTTGGTTATTGATTTCTGTATCTTGTCAAAAAAATCCTTGCCAATCCCCAAATCATGATGATGTTCTTTCATGCTTTCTTCTAAAAGCTTTATAGTTGTTTTTTTTTATAGGTAGGTGGTACATCTTTATTTTTTTTAAAAAAAAAACACCTCTATTTGATTGACTTAGAAATAATCACTTACAAATTAAATATTTCTAAATATCAAGGTAGCTGGCTAGAATGAACTTTAGGGTCATGTGATCTAGTAAATATTTAATTTTGAGTCAATATCTGGTATTAAAGCTAGCTTAAGCTTGTTGGTTTAAGCAATACAGATATATCTTACTTTTTTTTTTTTTACATCTTTATTGGAGTATAATTGCTTTACAGTGGTGTGTTAGTTTCTGCTTTATAACAAAGTGAATCAGTTATACATATACATATGATCCCATATCTCTTCCCTCTTGCATCTCCCTCCCTCCCACCCTCCCTATCCCACCCCTCTAGGTGGTCACAAAGCACCGAGCTTCTCTCCCTGTGCTATGTGGCTGCTTCCCCCTAGCTATCTATTTTACATATGTCCATGCCACTCTCTCACTTTGTCACAGCTTACCCTTCCCCCTACACATATCTTCAAGTCCATTCTCTAGTAGGTCTGTGTCTTTATTCCTGTCTTACCCCTAGGTTCTTCATGACATTTTTTTTTCTTAAATTCCATATATATGTGTTAGCCTACAGTATTTGTTTTTCTCTTTCTGACTTACTTCACTCTGTATGACAGACTGTAGGTCTATCCACCTCATTACAAATAGCTCAATTTTGTTTCTTTTTATGGCTGAGTAATATTCCACTGTATATATGTGCCACATCTTCTTTATCCATTCATCTGATGATGGACACTTAGGTTGTTTCCATCTCCTGGCTATTGTAAATAGAGCTGCAGTGAACATTTTGGTACATGACTCTTTTTGAATTATGGTTTTCTCAGGGTGTATGCCCAGTGGTGGGATTGCTGGGTCATATGGTAGTTCTATTTGTAGTTTTTTAAGGAACTACATACTGTTCTCCATAGTGGCTGTACCAATTCACATTCCCACCAGCAGTGCAAGAGTGTTCCCTTTTCTCCACACCCTCTCCAGCATTTATTGTTTCTAGATTTTTTGATGATGGCCATTCTGACTGGTGTGGGATGATATCTCATTGTAGTTTTGATTTGCATTTCTCTAATGATTAATGGTGTTGAGCATTCTTTCATGTGTTTGTTGGCAGTCTGTATATCTTCTTTGGAGAAATGTCTATTTAGGTCTTCTGCCCATTTTTGGATTGGGTTTTTGTTTTTTTTGTTTTTGAGCTGCATGAGCTGCTTGTAAATTTTGGAGATTAATCCTTTGTTAGTTGCTTCATTTGCAAATATTTTCTCCCATTCTGAGGGTTGTCTTTTGGTCTTGTTTATGGTTTCCTTTGCTGTGTAAAAGCTTTGAAGTCTCATTCTACAGATTCAATGCAATCCCTGTCAAACTACCAATGGCATTTTTCACAGAACTAAGACAAAAAATTTTACAATTTGTATGGAAACACAAAAGACCCCCAATAGCCAAAGCAATCTTGAGAACGAAAAACAGAGCTGGAGGAATCAGGCTCCCTGACTTCAGATTTTTGTGTATGGTGTTAGGGAGTGATCTAATCTCATACTTTTACATGTACCTGTCCAGTTTTCCCAGCACCACTTATTGAAGAGGCTGTCCTTTCTCCACTGTACATTCCTGCCACCTTTATCAAAGATAAGGTGACCATATGTGCATGGGTTTATCTCTGGGCTTTCTATCCTATTCCATTGATCTATCTTTCTGTTTTTGTGCCAGTACCATACTGTCTTGATTACTGTAGCTTTGTAGTATAGTCTGAAGTCAGGCAGCCTGATTCCTCCAGCTCCATTTTTTGTTCTCAAGATTGCTTTGGCTATTCGGGGTCTTTTGTGTTTCCATACAAATTGTGAAATTTTTTGTTCTAGTTCTGTGAAAAATGCCAGTGGTAGTTTGATAATAGTTTTAGCTTTTACACTTAGATCTAGGAACCATCTGGAATTAATTTTTGTGTTTGGTATGAGGTGGGGTCAAGATTTTGTTTTAAATGGATATCTAGTTGTTTCAGAACCATTTGTTAAAAAGTACTTTCTGCATTAAATTGTTTTGCTGCCTCTGCCACAAATCAGTTGGTGATATATATGTGCTTCTGTTTCTAGGCTCTATTTGCTGTACTGATCTATTTGCCCTTATGCTAATATCACAAGGTTTTGACTACTGTAGTTTTATAGTGAAACTTGAAGTTCAGTAGTGTACATCCTTTGTTATTCAAGATTATTTTGACTACTTTAGGTCCTTTGCATTTTCATGTGAATTTTAGGTCAGTTTGCCAAGTCTTCTTAAAAAAAAAAGTATTGAGATTGGACATCTCTGCCTTTTTCTCAATATTAGGAGTAAAGTATTATACATTGTATTACTGTACTTTTCCTACATGCTCTTTTTCTTATTATGGTGGTTCCCATCTATTTCTAGTTTGCCAAGAGTTGGGGGGTTTTAAAATCATGAATGGGGGGTGCATTTGGTCAAATACTTTTTCTGTATCTAAAGAGCTGATCATATTATTTTAGTCCTTTATTTTAATATGGTTTATTATCTTGATTTTCATGTTAAAACCTTGTACTCCTTTGATAAACCCCACTTGTGATGTATTATACTTTTTATAATAATGGATTTTATTTTCTAGTATTTTGTTAAAGCTTTTGCATCTTTATTCATAAAATTTGGTCTGTAGTTTCTTTTTTCCCTTTGCTGTTTATTTTTTCCATTGTCTGCCTTTAGTATTAGGGATATATGGGTAAGACCATAAAAGTGATCTGAGAAGTATTCCATTCTCTGCTTTCTCAATAAGTCTATTTAAGATGGATACTCTTCCTTAAATGTTTTATGATACACTAGTGTTCTTCTGGGACAGGACTTTTATTTGTAAGACGATTTTAAAATATAAATTATTTTTATAGATAAGGGCAATCAGGTTTCCTGTTTCTTGAGTCAGCCTTGGTAAGTTTGTTTTTCAAGGAATTTTCTCATTTCACTTAAGTTGTAATACTTACTGGCTTAAGTTGTTCATAAGTCTTTATCATCCTTTCAAAGGTCTGCAGTATCTATAGTGATATTCCATCTTTCATTCTTGGCATTGGTAATTTGTAACCTCCTTTTTCTTGATTAGTCTTGCTAAGTGTTTATCAAATTCTATTAACTTTTCAAACAACAAAATTTTGGCTTTGGTAAAATTTCTCCATTGCTTGTCTTTTTTATTTTATTGAGTTCTGCTCTTGTTTTGACTTCTTTCCTTCAACAACTTACTTGGGTTTAATTGCTCATCTTTTTCTAGCTTCTTCCAGTAATTAGCTTCTTCAAGCTAATTTTCCTCTAAGCACTGCTTTATCTGCATCCAACCCATTTTTTTTTGTATTTTGTCATTTAGTTCAATTTTTTTTCTAGTTTTCCTTTGTGATTTGTTATTTAGAAGTGTATTTAATTTTCAAATATTATGTTCTAGATATTGTACTGTATTGCCTTCTGATATAATTCCTTGTGATCAAGGTTTCAGTCATCTGAAATTCACTGAGACCACCATCGTGTGGTCTGTCTTGGTAAAAGTTTCACATGCATTGGAAAAACTGTTCAGTGTAAATGTCCCACAAATGTCAGTTAGGTCAAGGTAGTTGATATTGTCATTCAGATCTTCTTTTCTTACAGATTTGTGAAATATATCAATTCTTGAGAGGTGTTAAAATATCAAACTGTTACTGTGAGTATTATCTATTTCTCCTGTGGAAAAAGAATGTTGCCTGCCCTCAGCCACCGCACACCCCCTCTCCCCACCACCAGGAAGGCATACCCTGAGGGGAATTCAGGATGGAAAAAAACAGTTAAGATTCTGTGATCTGGATACTGGCCCTAGGTAGTTAAGATGCATATCTAAGGAATGACTTGTGAGCCGACTCTTGCATCTTCCCATACACAGAAAAGCACTAAAACCATTAGCTTGAAGTTTTTGTGATCAGCAGTAATCTTTCAGTTTGACTACATGTTCTTTTCAGCAAAAACTCCTATGTGTTCTGGCTCCACCCTCACCTCTTTGGAGGAGTTCCTCAGAGCTATATGAGAAGCTCTCGGGCTATAGTCCTCAGTAAGGTCCCCAAATAAAACAACTCACAACTTTTAAGTTGTTTTTCTTCAGTAGACACTCCCTTTAATTTCAGTTTTTGCCGTGCATTTTAAAAGTTCTACTGCTAGGTGCATAGCCATAATTGTTATCTCTTACTGATACAGATTTTTCCCTTTCCCTGATCATTATGAAATGCTTTTTAGGCTTGTTAATATTCCTTTGTCTTAAAAGTCTACTTTGCCTGATTTTAATCACTCCAATTTTCTTATGATTAATTCTTGCACAATGTATCTTTTCCCATCCATCTTCCTTGAAACTATTTGTATATCCATTTTCTTTGAAATTATTTGTATATTTGTTTATTGTGTCTCTTCATTTTTCAATTTGACAATCTGCCATTTAATTGAAGTGTTAAAATAATTCAAAATAATTACTGGTATCTAATTAGTCTTAGGAGGAAAGCAGTTTTTGCTTTTTACTTACATGTGTTTTCTATTTTTCTCATCAGTTATTGTTACTGCTACTCTTT
>NW_006785990.1:959523-1042000 GCF_000442215.2 Lipotes vexillifer
TCCCTACCTTTGGTTAATCAAATATTTTCCAGGGTTTGATTCCTGTAAGGGGCTCCAGCTGTTATCTTTTTGCATTACTTTTTACTGGATGCTTTAGGCATTATTTAACAGGTATCTTTAATTGACTTCAATCTACTAAGTATTACACTACTTTACATTAAGATTTCTGAGCCTTGTAACAGTACAGTTCTATTTACCCATAGTCTCCGTTATACAACTCTGGCAGACAGGTCCTTTTAATCTAGGTGGTGTACAGGTGTTTTCTATTTTTGCTCCTTGAGCCAGTGCACGGCTTTGGAGTATTCAAATTGCAAACACAGAAGCTAAGGAAATAGAGGTTTGACCAAAACACTCAACAGTATTTATTCAGTTTTTTTCTTCAGTTTAAAGACTTTCTGTATGAAATTATGTATCTATGCATCCAGTATCAGGATATCAATTAACTGACAGTGAATTGTGCAAACTTCTGGTCCTTCTAATGTAAGGAAAAATCTTGTTTGAAACATTTTAATGATTACTTAAGTTTATTCCATTTTTCTCCTGCTTTATTAGTCACTACCAAGATATTAATAATATGTTTTGAAACAACAATTTTAGAGATTTGCCTTTAAAGTAACCCAAACCCAATACCCACAGTGATATGAAAAGGTATTATCCCAGGTGTTTAAAATTGTTCTTCACAACATTTTAATTTCCTGATGGAGTGAAAACAAAATTGTTTGATAAAAGCTACTGTTTACCAAGACCTGTTTGAAACACTGAATGCTTCACATGTACCATCTTAATCTTCACAACACTGAGGTTAAGTACTATCCCCCATTTCTGGCTGAGTAAACAGAATAAAAGTTCAGGAATTTATTCAAAGTCCATAAACATCACTAATATTCAAAATTTATGCATTTTTTTTTACGATCTTTCTATATCCTTAGCCTGCACTCTTAAACAGGTTATATACTATCTCTATGTGGGTAAGAGGGGAAAGTAGATGGGAACTTCCAGGACAGATCCTTTCATCTAGGTTTGTAGTTAAAAGCACTGAGGAGAGGTTGAGGAACCCACTTGAGTAAATACAGGAAACTTAAAAGCTGTCAACTAAGAAGAAAACTGAAAAACTAAAAAGCAGCTCTAAAAACTCAAACGCAAAGAAGTCTTGGGTCATATTCAGAGGAGCAAAAGGATTAAAGCAACTTAATAAACACACCAAGGGCATGACTACTCAACCAGAAAACTACCATCCCTAATACGTGAGTTGCTCAGTTGACATTACATTCAGATGAGTAGTATTAAAAACATGGGGAGATACTTAGTGTTTAACAAAAATTGGTAAAATTTTTATGTGCATATTCAAAGTGTGAAACTCACTTAAGTGACACATCATGTTTCCCATTAGTTGGCTATATCAAGTTTGTGAGACTTCCTCCTCCAAAATAGTTCAATAGATTTATGTTAAAGACAACATGTGTATTGAAAGTAGCAATTTTATTTGAGTTAAAATTATTTACAAAAACCCAAAGACATACTTCATGAAACTGGTACAAACTATTTTTTTTCCTGCCGTTGGCTTTTGCTCCAAAGATCACAGCTGAGAAATACTGTATAAAATAAAAATAGGATTGGATTCAAAAAAGTACTCTACCTTCTAATTTCCAATTGGTAGTATTTACAGAAATATTTACAATGGAAAAAAAGGTTACTTTAAAACTTTAATTTGCAAGTCAGCCTCAAGTACCCTAAAATGCAGAGTTCTCTGAGGGTTAAAAACACACAAATGCACTGCAGTTGGTGAGGTGATTTCTTCCCCACAACTCCCCACCAAAATCTGCATCTCTATCAGTGCTTGACAATTAGTTATTATTTAAAAAACAAAACAAAAAAACTGTTAAACACTGAGGTAAATCAATTCTCAAATGATTACCAGTGTAACAGAAAAATGCAGTTCGCCCTGACTGTTCTTATCCAAATGTTTTATAATACACCTTACCATCTGCCACAAGTCAGTTTGATCAACACGAAAAATCTCTTCCTAAATCCAATGAGTAATAAATATCAGTGTATTTTAAAATAATTTAATTCTATTTTATGGATATCATTTACCAGTAAGCTTTTAAAATAGTTTGCTAAGCTAGCTTTTATACTCAGGGCAAATACAACCTCAATCTTTCCCAAGTTACACTGGCATACTATGCTCTTAAAAGGTGATGGGTGGGGTTTGGGGTGGGTAGGAGGAAGGAGAAAACAATTTGACTGGAATCAGTTACTTCCTTATAGATTTCTCAACAATCTGCATTATCAAAAATAGGAAGACAATAAAAGGCAGCCACTGCATTAAAAAACATTACAGGTGGCACTGATCCAAGAGCCCCAATTTGTCACTTTATACAAGGAAATAACAAAGTCTAAATGGGTAAAAATTAGACTTTCAGCTATTTTCCCCAATACACACCAAACTAATATTTTTATGGCTTCAAGTTTTACAAATCCAATGAAGAAACATAACTACCTGAAAGGTATTTTAATGTATTAAATGAAATCTCTGGAAAGCCTGTATTCAGGCCTGATCAAGAAAAAAGAAAAAAATGTATTAACCAGTGGTCTGAACAATAATTAATATAATAAAAATTTGCAGTGTTGTGAAATTAAACATATGTGTTTTGTGTGTTCCAAACAACACACTGTTCTATGAACTAAAAGAATCTGAATGAAGAAAAGGATCTTCTCTAAACCAACAATTTAAGGCTTTGCATTTATGCATTCGATCCTGTCACTCTTATAGAAGAATATACATGTTATCTGGAAACATGAATTCTACATTGGTGTTTTAGCTTACTTATATTTACTGTACTGAACATTAGAAAATATATCTAGAGAGTTCTCCCTCAAAACTTAATCATGTCTCAAGAGCCTCCCCTAACATTAAGGGTAAACTACCCTGGGTTTGTCTATTTTGCTTCATCCTTTTAACAGGGCACATCATCATATATTCCCTCAAACTGTTATTTGTTTTTTTGCGTCTATAGCTATGACTCATTATGATATGATAATGAATATGGTCATGGTCTCAAAGGTGAAAAATAGTTTTGACAACCCAAACCAAATCAAGAATAAAAAAATATACTATTAATCCCTTGTGTCTTTGGATTCCATCTAATTTTAAATATAGACAGCAGTTCAGGGAACAACAACAAAAAAAATTCACAAAATTATTAAAAGCTTTATTTACGATAGGAATCATTCAACAAAAAAGCAAAAGCAAATGAGCCTGAAAAAGGAACTAAGCTGTTGTCTAGAATGTCCCCAGAACATTCGATACCTCAGTAGCTAAGCTGCCTTTGCACCTGGCTGGCATGACAACAGTGGCTCAACATACACAGCAGTTGCACTAACAGCAGCACAAATTTTCCCCTCAAAACTTGTCCAGAATAAAAGCAAGAAAACAAGGGGAGAGTATAAATTCTGCCAAAGTGTATGTAAATACTGTGTGGAACTGTTAACAGCCTGAACCTTTTCCCTCATTTTTGATAGTTGCAGATTGATGTAGTAACTGTCACTTAGCAAATGCAGAATGCATGACGAAGAAGAAATCAGGTGGCCTTAAAAATCCACATATGAATGATACTGATGAATGTTCTTGGTATATCTTCAAGGACTTCTTTCGTGACTTTTCTTTGTCTAAGAATAGCTCCAGCATTACCGAGCACCTGAAGCAAAGGTAAAGCAGCTAGCAATGTTCCAAGTATTCAATCACTCTAGAGATAGATTTCTGGCCTGTGGTTCCAACAGCACACTGAAAAGGGGAGGATTGGAGGTCAGGGGTGGTGGGGTGGGGGGGGGAGAGGAAGTAACAATTAATATTTATCAAATTTTCAAAAGTATTGAATCAAAGCTTAAATTCTTTAGCTTTACTAAACCAAAAAAACACTATGAATCAAAAGAGAATTGTGGCTTTGATAATATAGTATCAATATATTTGGCCATAATAATTCAGTTATCTTAAAGAATAGAACACAATTATTAAGAGAATCATTTTTTTGCTTCTATTCACTATGGCCAAATATTTGTATTTCTACTGTCATTAATGTATCATATTTAAAACAAGCTGCAATAGAAGCCACTTACAGTAAGATTCATGAAGCTCAGGAATTTTTTGAGCATCTCTGTCATTATTGAAAAGTCCCCTTCTGGCAGATACTCACGCACAGTGGTCACATTGATCTGAGGAAACATGGAAACATTGATCAGGTGACAGAAAACATAAGCTTGAACCTTGCACTGTGTTGTTGGTTTTGGCACACACACCCTATTTCAAACTTCTACAAGGTCCTTGAACTTCTTGTAGATAGTAGTTCAAGGACCTATGTGATTTCCTTTTCCACACTCCTTAATTCTGTAAGTGTGTGTGTCCATTCCCTACTCTATCCCATTCTCAGAAAGAACGGAAAAAAGGTAAAGCTGACAAAGGCTACAAAGAAACGTGTGCATGTTTACTTTTGTAAATGCACAGAAAGATGCCTGAAATAACAAAATGCACTGTTGAATGTGTGTGTTGGGGGGGGTGAGGGGTGGTGGAGATGGAAGGAGAGGGAAGGAGTACAGACTTAGAATGCATCCAAAAAGCTGCTTAGGAATACAAAGAAAAAGATCAAAGAAAATTCTTAGTGTTCCTATGTAGGCTAGGAATTAACTGTATCTTTCCAAAGATAATGTAATATCATCTATGAGAAGGAAAATGTAGGCAATGCCAGGAGAGATTAAAATGTTTCCCTCCATTATTACCAAGAAGCAGCCAAACTATATATAAACCAATTTGTTGTAAGAAAAATAGATGGCCTGCTTTAAAAACTGTTTTATTTCAATATATTTTTTAAATGCTTTAAGCATTTTAAGCATAGCTCTTCTACGGAGGCTCACCTATAATAAAAAGCACATACAAAAAAATGTTGTCTCGAGTTTTGGGCCACAAGATGGGGAGGAAGTGGGAAGCTTCCAATTTGACTTTTGTTGATGGAGGCAGGGGAGGAAAGAGTACATATTATCTCTTAGGAAAGTTGCAACCAATCCCCTCCTTCCAACTTTAACTGCTACTGAGTTAGATCTTGGAGCTAAAATCTTTAAAATACTTATATTTTTAAAATATACTGAAAAGTGGAGAGTATGTTATAAGGGCAATAGCTATGGTAACTAACTGCAGAGGTAAAGGAACGCTGGATTTAATAACATCTTTAACCAGTTTCTAGGAAAGGGACATGATAGCACAGTGGTGGGAAGAACAGTGGCTATGTTGTCTATGAAGAGTGCTCAATAGAAAAGTGTACTTCTATCATTCAGAATAAATGATTAGATCCTAGATTTTGAGTGAAAGCCCTCAACAACCCAAATCAAATCCTTTTCTATCAACACACTACAGAATACAATATAATAAGTAGCTGAGGCATAGGAAGGAGAGCCTGAGCTTTTTTTTTTTTGGCTGCGCTGCATGGCATGTGGGATCTCAGTTCCCTGACCAGGGATCGAACCCGTATCCCCTGCATTGAAAGGTGGATTCTTTACCACTGGACCACCAGGGAAGTCCCTGAGCATTTATTTTTAAATAGTGTGCAGCAGGTATAAAAAGAAAAGGTGTGAAATGGCATGGCCTATTTGGGAAATTTAGAAAAAGTACTCACAGGGTATGACAGATTTTAATATTGGATCAACTATACTTCAATAAAATAAAATTTTAAATAAGAAATAAAAATTGGAGAAGCATTTAAGTTTGGAGTCTTACAGTAGTAAACAAAGTCATCATTCCCTAAATGATGGTGAGTCAGGAGAGATTGATGAGAGAGGAGTTACATGATCAGATGTGCTCTTAAGGAAGTCAGCTATGGTGGCAGTGTGCAGGATTTCAGGAATGGAGAGTGTCAAGAGAGCAGCAAGGATAGAAAGACCAGAGAGAAGACTGACCATTGCAATGCACCAAGATGTATAGTGGGTAATGGAAAATGACACCAGAGTCTCCTGGGCTTCCTAAGCATGTTGTCCTTTATCATAAAGCAGCACTTAACTGCATATAACCACCTGCTTTCTTGTCTCTCCTCCACTTAAACATTGGGCAAACCAGTTTCTTTTAGATTTTGTGGCATCAGCTAGCTCTTTGGGGTTAATCATAATGATTCCCAAGGCAACGAAGACATCCTGGGCTCTATGAATTCACAATATTGTTTACAACCTAAGGAACTTATCTCTTTAGAGACAGGAGATAGACAAATAGGAAATTATTAACATGGGAAAGATGGCCCTAAATAAATCACATCTGATAATAAGTTAATTTTAAGAATGATTATTTAAGATAGAACATGATTGAAACCAGGTGTATACAAAATACAATACCTAAAAATCTTTAAATAGCATACCCATTGTTTTTTTCTTTTGTGGGGGCGAGGGGGGAGTCCTCCTCCTTCCCTTTGCTTGGTATGTGTTTCTCATTTGTCCTTAAATCTCCGGATTTTAAGGAAATAAGGAAAAGAGCTGAGCTGAAGAGATTCAGGAAAGGGAATAAAGATTTGCAGGGACTCCAGAGCCACAGTAAGAACTCTGGTCTTGATCCTGAAAGCAGCTGTGCCAGCAAGGGCCACAACGAAGTGGGCTACTGTGCATTTAGATCTGAGCTTGTCTACAATATAAATATGGAAGAGATGAACAAGAAGGATTCAGAAAAATGCACAGGACTTAAGACAGACAGATACAGGGCAATGCAGAAAACTCAATGGCAAAAATGAGGAAATAAGGGTAGGCTGATAGAAGCCCTTCATATCATAATTATGTTCTTCTAATCCTCCTACACAACACATCTCCACTCCTTCTTGCGTCCTGAATGCCCTTGCTTGTAAGGGAAAAAAACAACTCCTTTTTTTGTAAAATTTGGCTCTTCTACTGGGCCTTTATGTTAAAAAAAAAAGAAAAAATCCACATGTCCCCGATTTTAAAGCAGACTGTCTGAATAGCCAGAACTGTCCACTTTTGTGCTGATCCAGCCCAATTGTGTAGACACTCACATGCTTCTCGTAGTTAAATCATGAGGATCTAAATCTCACATAGTAATCCCATTTTCCTGGTCAGTGAGTAGATCAAACAAAATCATGCGAGCTAATGTTAGCCAAGGCAAAGGGAAGTCTACTTTTTGTAGTGGGTGTGGGAGAGGTCCTAGAGAAAAGAAACCATTGCTCTTACAAAGAAACAAAGAGGCCACATTCTTCTGCTGGACATTATTTAACTAGATGAGACACATAGCCAGAGTCAGCATAGGGCCATGAAGAGAGCTAGCAAAAGATAAGACAATAAATATGCAGAAGACAGCAGAGTTTAAAAATAGAAATTATGAGTCCTTGATGCTATCACTGAGGCTAGACTTTTCCACCTTAAAAGTCAGCTGAGTGCAGGTTTTATATGATGTTCTTTTACTTCAACCAAAGACATGTGAAATCGATTCCTCCATCAATCTGGAACTTACTCATCAAACCCAATATACTCTTACTTTGAAATGCACCTTCTAAAGCTCACCAAATATAAATGTTTTTAGCATGAGGGGAAATAAATAATAATTAGGTAATGATGTGAAGTGATCACAATGGAATCCTTTTAAGATACATAAAACAACACTGAACTTACTGGACTCTCCTGGCAGAGACACCCGAGAAGTAGTGCTGTGTATGAGGCCACAATGCAGTCCTCCATGTGTTTGCCAGCATGCTGAAGGGCTGAAAGTATTAAAACAGAAAACCGTAACTGCACATCCAAAAAAAAGCCCACAAGAAAACAAACGCCCCCAGGAAACCAACTGCTGAACATCGATAAATGGTGCCAGGAAGATGGGCTATCCAAACAAATTAACAAAAAAATAACACAAGTGGAAGAGGGACCTTAATTAAAAGCTAAAACCATAAAACTTTCAGAAGAAAACACAGGACTAAATCTTTGTGACCTTGGGTTAGGAAATGGTTTCTTAGACACAACACCAAAACCACAAGTGACAACATAAAAAACAGGTTAAGTTAGACTTCATCAAATTTAAAGCTTCACCATCAAAAAAGTGAAGACAACTCACCAAATTTATCTGCAAATCATGTACTTGATAAGAGTCAAGTCTCTAAAATACACAGAATTCTTACAACTCAACAACAACAAAAAGAGACAACCCAATTTAAAATATGGGCAAAATTTCCAAACTCTAAAAACCTTTAGAGGTCATATTATTTGGCTGCTTCTCTTTACAGATGAGTAAAGAATGAACCAGGGAGGAAAAGCAAACCTTCCCCACACTGCACATATACCTTCCTCAGTGCTAGGAAGCCAATGAAGAAGAACTATGAAAAAGCAAAGTTTGTCTGCACTGAACTAGAGAGGCCATAAAATAGCAAGATTATTACAACACATGAATTAAAAGAAAGTCTTGCAGGAAAAAAACCACATTACTTTTTTTAATACACCAGTCAAAATAAATATACCTTTATTGAGGTCAAGTTCTTCATCGTCGTCCTCCTTCTTATGTTTCTCTTCTGTACCATCAGTCTTTTCAGTTGATACCCACTGTATTTCTCCACTTGTTTCTTGCCACTCTCCACTCTTATCATGCTGAGTGGTGGGAGCATCTTTGATCAATTCATCTGTTTTACTTTCCGCCAACTGTGCTGCTCGCTCTCGCTCAAGGAATAGCTGATAAACATCATTTTTGAAGATCATTAAAAGGATCACCAACCAACATGTATGTACCCAAATATAAGGCTCTATTTGCTTTTAAACATCACTAACCCTAAGAAGCATGCTGTTTGGTAAAAAGGGTAATAAAAGCCTTCACTCTACATCCAACTGAAGGCCAAAACAAAAATATAAATGCGACTGGGGTTCAATCAAGTGCATTATCTACTGATGATGCATACATTGTTTTTAAGAATGAAAATCTTAACTCCTTCCCTTAATTTAGATAATACTGACAGGAAATTCAAGCAAAAACTACAAATTAAAGGTTAAAATTAAAAGAGTTAAAAATTCTTTAAACCTAAGCAGCCTGGATAAATTAACTGGAAGGAAGGAAGGAAGGACACTGAATAAAGCTACATAGTATTGGGGGAAAGCAACATAGCTTCTTTAAAAGAAATTTAAAGAAATAAACAAGAACGAGTGAAAGTAAAAGGCCAGTTTTCAGAGAAAGACTCAGAAGTGAATCTCAACTAGTATTATTAACAATAGAAGTACAGGGTGTGGAGACAAGGGAACCCTGTTGCACTGTTGGTGGGAATGTAAATTGACACAGCCACTATGGAGAACAGTATGGAGGTTCCTTAAAAAACTAAAAATAGAACTACCATACGACCCAGCAATCCCACTACTGGGCATATACCCTGAGAAAACCATAATTCAAAGAGTCATGTATCATTGCAGCTCTATTTACAATAGCCAGGACATGGAAGCAGCCTAAGTGCTCATCAACAGATGAATGGATAAAGAAGATGTGGCACGTATATACAATGGAATATTAGCCATAAAAAGAAACGAAACTGAGCTATTTGTAATGAGGTGGATGGACCTAGAGTCTGTCATACAGAGTGAAGTAAGTCAGAAAGAGAAAAATACTGTATGCTAACACATATATATGGAATCTAAGGAAGAAAAAAAAAAGGTCATGAAGAACCTAGGGCCAAGACGGGAATAAAGACAGACCTACTAGAGAATGGACTTGAGGATATGGGGAGGGGGAAGGGTAAGCTGTGATAAAGTGAGAGTGGCATGGATATATATACACTACCAAACGTAAAAATAGATAGCTAGTGGGAAGCATCCGCATAGCACAGGGAGATCAGCTTGCTGCTTTGTGACCACCTAGAGGGGTGGGATAGGGAGGGTGGGAGGGAGGGAGACGTAAGAGGGAAAGATATAGGAACATTTGTATATGTATAATTGATTCACTTCGTTATGAAGCAGAAACTAACACACCATTGTAAAGCAATTATAGTCCAATAAAGATGTTAAAAAAAAAAGTACAGTGCTCACTTCAGCAGCACATATACTAAAATTGGAACAATACAGAGATTAGGCTGGCGCCTGCGCAAGGATGACACACAAATTCGTGAAGTGTTCCATACTTTTTACAACTAGAGATTATCATACTAAGTGAAGTCACAAAGAAAAAAACAAATACCATATGATACCACTTATATGTGGAATCTAAAATATGACACAAATGAACCTATCTACAAAGCAGAAACAGACTCACAGATACAGTGAACATAGACTTGTTGCCAAGGGGGAGGGGAGTGGGGGAGGGATGGACTGGGAGTTTACGGTTAGTAGATGCAAACTATTACATATAGAATGGGCGGACAACAGGTCCTACTGTACAGGACAGGGAACTACAGTCAGTGTTCTGGGATAAACCATGATGGAAAAGAATATGAAAAAGAATGTATATGTGTAACTGAGTCACTCTTCTGTACAGCAGAAATTAACACAACGTTTTAAATCAACTATACTTCAATTAAAAACAAACAATGGAAGTATAATTGTCAATGGAAGTATACACCAAAAAGTCTAAAAGGGCACACACACTAAAATCTTTTGCCTTCACTTACTTCCCTGTGCTGATACAGTGTTGAATGTACAGAAAGCATTTCATATATTTGCTGATACGATTTGGAGAAAATCCCAAGTTACTAATGACAACTACCTGAAAACTAAATGCCAAGTAGATCTCAAAAACTTGCTGAGTATATACAAGAGTGGTATGTAAACTTTAATACCCTTAAGAAAATAAAATTTAAGCTTTATATAAAGCAGTATTTCTTAAAATTGGGTTCAGCGATCCCTAGGGGAACGCAAGATCCTTTCAGGGAGTCGGTGAAGTCAAAACTGCATTCATAAGAATATTAAAAGGTCAACTGACTTCTTTCATTCTCTCATGACTGTATGGTGGAGTGTTCCAGAATCTACATGCTATGTGATTATGTTATTGTTACAGTGGTTAATAGAATGAGTGCCTGTATTTTACACTTTTCTGTTTTGATTTCTAATTTAGTAAATATCAATAGATAAAGCACACATAAACAAGAGTTCTTTGGAGTTCCCAATAATTGTTAAGAGTATAGAGAAGTCCTGAGATCAAAATATTTGAAAAGAGAATGATGGGCTTCTAGTTATGACTCAGGAAAAGATCCAAGTTGTTGAAGATTTTACCTCAAGACACAGTTCAAGCACTTCTAGTTTCAAAAAGGCCAAAAGAATTAAAGGTTAGCAAAGCCTTCAGAAAAAAATGAAAAGAATGGTTCACTATCACTTGTGAACATGTACAAATTGTCATTTAAGAAAATTACAAAGGTAGCTAGGAACTGGCAAAAAGTAAAAACTGTAATGCCCAGCACTGTCAAAAAACAAAAACTCAATACAGTTTGGGGGGGAGTATAAATAGAAGGGAGAGGGAGTGTTTGGTTTTTGGGGTGGAGTGAGTTGGAGACGTCAATTTTAAAACACATATTCTGACACAATTCCTAAGCCAGGAAATTATACTTTGAAAAGTACGTCCCAATATTTAGTTGCACACAGTCCTGGGCGCAGATCAGACCAGTAAGTAAATGCTGGAGGACTTGAACCAGGATAGCGCTAGAACTTAATTCCTAATTTGTTGTTAATAATCTACCTTTGATTCATAAACAAATATGTCTTGTTTCTGCTTTTTGCTAACAATGTCTAACAAGTGATTACAGTAGTTGAAAACAGTCAGCAGAGAAGTAATGGTATGCATTCTAACCCAGTGTACCTCTCACAGAACTGGTGAGACTTAGAGAAATGGGGAGTGGGGGGAGGGGGGAGAGAGAAGATGCAACTGATCAAGAAATTGGACAGATGCAACAAACTGAAAGTGTTAGGTTTTAAATTGTTGCTTACCTGCACTAACGCCTGAACTGCGTGAACTTGTCCAGCTATCCTTAAACTATCATCTCCTTCTCCACTACAGAAGGAAGAATCAAAAGAACACGATGTTTCCATGTTGACAAGACAGTGCCGATTCCGAGCACTATACTCCACTAGATTTATCAGTAGACCTAAACCCTATAAAAATTAAAACATGCATGTTACCACAGGGAAGAATTAAAAGCAAATGAACACAATATACATAACTCTTACTGGCAGCCAGAAAACTAATCAGTGCTCTACCATCTACAAAGTGGTTAAAAACCAGTATATGATCTTCCCGAACAAAGATTTCACCATTTTTAAAAGTCACCACTTTTAGTTCTTATACTTTTTATTTTTACACAGGGCGCTTCATAGCTCTCTTTTGTACAATAAGAGGTATATTCATAAGGAATCAATTGAAACCCACAACATATTAAACAACTGGTTCTTAAATCCAAAACTAAGATGAAGTTTTTATCATCTTAATAGATCAAGTACTCATTTCTGAAACAGTCACACTTCAAACTCACCAGCACTCGAATATCAAATCTCTGCTCCTGAGGTAGGTACTTTGGAACCTGAAGCACACAGTTCATCGCTGTGCCAATCAAGCCATCCTGTTCCCCTGTTTTGGTGCTGCCCCATTCTAAAATGGAGAATGGGAAGAGTATGAAAATTGTTACTGATTCTTTATGACAACCAATACTTATTAACATGAATATTAAAAGTTAAAAATATGTATCTTGAACAAAAAGTATAGTTATTCCTTTATTAAAATACATTGTTGATTATATGTCTGAGCCAAGCTACCAAGCTGGTTCTAAAAATATCAACTCCTAAAAAGCAGTTAAATCTATACATGAATAAGTGAATTACATGATGGCAATTTAAAAATCACTACATCAAGACAAGAAACAAGGGAGAGGCTTCCCTGGTGGCACAGTGGTCGGGAATCCCCCTGCCAATGCAGAGGACACGGGTTCGAGCCCTGGTCCAGGAAGATCCCACATGCCACAGAGCAACTAAGCCTGTGTGCCACAAGTGCTAAGCCTGCGCTCTAGAGCCCGCGAGCCACAACTGCTGAGCCCACATACCATAGCTACTGAGGCCCACGCACCTGGAGCCCATGCTCCACAACAAGAGAGGCCACCACAATGAGAAGCCCACACACTGCAACCAAGCGTAGCCCGTGCTCACCGCAACTAGAGAGAGCCCATGCACAACAACGAAGACACAACACAGCCAAAATAAACAAAGAGTAAAGAAAAAAAAACAAGGGGATTAACTTTTTTAAACATGTAATACAATCTATCATTGAGAATATATGTAGAAAATATGACTTACCATTATCATTAGTTAAATTAAGCAACACCCCAATGATGGCTCTCATGCAGTCTTCCACTGCTTTGCCCACGTGATTAGTTACATTCTGGTGAGGCAGAGGCTTACTGTCAGGTAAGCATATACTGTTCTCAGCACGGTTATACTGCTTAATCAATTCTTCACAATGCTGTAATGCTCTTAAAGAGAAGACAAAATACAGACTATTATGCTAAACTAAAATAGTTACACTAAGAATTTTTTTTTAAACATCTTTATTGGGGTATAATTGCTTTACAATGGTGTGTTAGTTTCTGCTTTATAACAAAGTGAATCAGTTATACATATACATATGTCCCCATACCTCTTCCCTCTTCGTCTCCCTCCCTCCCTACACTAAGAATTTCTACTTACTTAGACCTTCATGTTTTAAATCTGTCATAAGGACTACCCTGGTGGTCCAGTGGGTAAAACTCCACGCTCCCAATGCAGGGGGCCCAGGTTCAATCCCTGGTCAGGGAACTAGATCCCACATGCATGCGGCAACTAAAGATCCTGCGTGCCAGTACTATGACCCAACGCAGCCAATAAATAAGTAAATAAATATTTTTAAAACACACAAAGAAAAAAGATAAATCTGTCATAAATGCTGCCAAATTAATTTTTTTCTACCCCAAAAGTTATATCAACTATCTAGTCATGTCTGATATCACACCAGGTGCTCAATTTTATTTTGGGAAAACCTGATAATATAAATTTTTCTAAGCAAAGTTAAAATTATAAAGTCAATGCAGAAGTTTATAACTATACTACCTACAGCTGTCCCCCATTTTACCAATCTCTCTAACATAACAGAACTACCACTACCCCACTCCAAACAAGGTAAAACCTTTAAAAGCTAACACTGGACACTTCTGAATTTGATTTAGATGTTTTTCCTTTAGAATGTAAGCTCTTAGCAAGTAAAGTATATTATTTATATTAACACTGCATAATAACCTTACGTAAATGGATGTTAAATACTTCATAAACATCGGAGCAAATCATTTTTTTTAACATGAGGTCATTTAACTGACATGTCTCCTGGCAGACATACAAGGGTACCAGATACATCCAAGGACTCTCAAGATGCTACCCAAAATAAAAAGGAAATGTAATTTTTAAGTGGGTCTAGTATTTCTCAAGACTCTCTTTAAATCACTAAGTCCATTAACTTAAAAAAGTCTATGAGAGAATGAGGTAAGCTGACTGTCAGTTGATTCTTCATGTATTATATACCACACAAAACCCTTAAAGAAAATTGTACTATATCTAATCCCCCTCTAGCTGCTCCTTAAAACACATCCTCTAGTGAGGAAGGTATTCGTGTCTAACCTAAAATAATTTGTTTAGATGTTTGAGGATGTTCGCCAGAATTACCATGCCGTTACTGTTAACTGCCTTAAGTAGCACTGAGCTAAATCTGTTGGGAGGTGAGGGGAGAACAGTCAGTGTATACCATTTAATCGTTCAATATGCTATCCCTGCATTTATCAGGGTTCTACTGAAAGTTTCAAAAAGTCCTTCACAAACATCCAATTCTGACGTCTACTGCCACTTCTAAGACATCTGACACAAGTTCCTAATCGCAAAGGTTCCTAACCTCCTTTTAGAAGTCCATTTGTCAGGGGTCATGAAGTATACAGGAGACGTTTTAAAAATAAGAAATAGATTTAACTTGCAAGAATACTCTTTGGTGAGGGAGGGTAAAACATGGAAACAAAACAACAACACATGCCTTAAGGATACTAACTGTGATACAAAATTTAAAGAGATGGAGGGGAAACCTACAGATTAAAAACAAGTCTATTGGGAACTAGAGACTATTAGAAATTTGAGACTATGGGAAATTTGAATACTGACTGGATTTATGATAATATTAAGCAATTAATAACTTAAGAGATGAAAATGGTATTGTGGTTATATTTTTTTAGAGTCCTCTTTTAGAGATTATATACTCAAGTATTTATGGATGAAATTATATGAAATCTGTAATTTGCTCCAAAATAATGTAGAGGGGGGAATGGACAGGGTTATACATGGAAACAAGACTGGCCAATGTTTGATGATTATTCAAGCTGCATGAAGTGTACACTGGGGTTTATCAAACTATTGTCTACTTTTGTCTCTGTTTGAAATTCTCCAAAATAAGAACTTAAAAAACAGATAAACTTGAGTCAGGCTGTAGTGGACCTTTGATACTATACTAAGGACTTTGAACATACATCCAAAGACAAGGGATCACAGAGATTAGGAGTTTGGGATTATTTTTACAAGACAGAAATCTGGGGAAAGTTAAACCCCTGTGGTATTATGTTGGAGAGGCTAGAGGCCAGAGTACCAGGGCAGAGGTATCAAAAACTAAAATAGACATATTAGGAAGAAGCTGATGTAATAAGCTAGAACCAGGACTGGAGACATACTTGGAAATTTTACACACACTGAGTGACAGCATTAGCCTAATGTCAAGAAAGTTGGGTGGACAGTGTGAAATGGAGGAAGCTACATATAGATCTAGGGAAACAGGTATAAATAAACAGTAGAAGGCAGCTAGTAAACTTCATTTACATTAAAAATAAGGACTAATGCTTAGTGTTTACTATATGCCAAGCATTGTTCTAGACTTTACATATATATATAAAAACTCCTTAATATATATTGTATATAATATATATTATATACAATATACAAAAGATAGTTTAAAATTTTTTAGAATTAAAATATTATTTAAAATACACATTTAAAATATATATCACATATAATTTAAGATACATTAACATATACTAGTTCTTTTTATTGCAACAACAACCTTGGGTGGGTAGATACAATTATTACCCCCCTTCTGAGGAACCTGTAAGTATTCTTGCCCAAGGTTATAGGGCTGAAGTTCTGAAGCTGGGATCCAAACTCAAGTTATTCTGGCTTCAGAATCTGTACTCCTCTAACTTTTGTACTATACTGCACCGCTTCTGGTTCACAGAACTTGACAGAAAGAAGTACTTGATGGAGGAAGGTGATACAATGGCACTTCCTTTATGGTCAATCCAAATGCTTTAAATAAATAGCATGACATTTCAGAAAAACTTACTTAGCTGATGAAACAATGAGTTGTGAATCTTTATATGCTATCAAGTAGCTTTGATTCTCTGGATTATGCACCGTTACCTAAAAGGGAAAATTTTGAAGTTTTGTGGCAATCCATAACATTCATTCATTCACACACAACACACAGTGCTCTAAAAGACATAAAGATGAGGCATAATTAGCCCTTGTCATCTAAGGGAATAACAACCCACATGTTCTATATTTAAAATAATAGAGCTATAGCTTTATTACAGAATCTAAACACCACTGTTATAACTGCTTGCTCATAATTAATATATTCTGTACTATACATTCACTGTAATGAACTACCAAGCACTTTAAATGTCAGAAAAGAGCAATCACTAACTTAATAAACAAACTAGTATTTTAAACTACTTAAGTAGATTCATTTAGAATTTTAAAAAATTAGATCTGTTTATCAAATGTACCTGACACTCTAGAAAAGGAACAATTTCAATTTCATCTGTGCCAAGAACTTTTCATTCATACTACATTATTTTCCCATAGATGTTTCATAAAGTACCGAGCTAATCCAATCTGGTCAACACACAGTCTATGCATCCTGAAATTCACCGGCAGAATAAATTCTAATCTACACTGAACTGGGTTAAGTCATTCATAGAAGTCAAAGAACAAATAGACTGCATTACAGTTACAATTTCAATTTGGATTAACAAAAGTGAAACTCTAGGGATATGTAACTATGACAGTCTCACATACAGAGTCACATTTAAGATTAAATAATTTTCTCCAAATAGTTGTCCATACTTACACTTTCTAAGACTCGTAAACATCTCTCTGCTCCCCATAATGAGGCTACTAGTTTCTCTTCATCTTCATCTTTACTTAAATGATCCACACATTCTTTCACTAGGAGAAAAGAAATGGACATAAATTAGCATGTCTCACCACTTCAATACTTACCCCCTTTACTAACATTAAAAGCCATCTGTACACATGCTATGAATATGCTGGAACCTCTCCGAACACTGTTTATTCTAAGTTTTATAGTGTGAGATGCTGAAATTTATGAGAATCTAATTTATTATAATTATTTTATTTCCATAATTCCCCAATATCAAACTGTTAATGGCCTTTCCTTTAAAAGTTAAGAGATTTTCAAGATGCTACTAAAAGGAACAGACCTTTTCAAACTGATGCAATTATTCTTTGAAGTATGTAAATAGAATATTTTCTGCAGGCTTCAAATAATATATAAAAATGTTATACATGTGTGTATATCATACCTTTATCTACAATATGATCCAGACCACCCAAAAGCCGTAGTTCTTCTTTAAACCAATCTCCGGCTCGTTTAGAAGTAAGGGACAGTAATGTCTCCATAGCTAAATGCCCAGTCTGAAAATCAAAAGCACCATTAATGAATACTGACTCTTAGCAATAACTCTGAGGCAACACTTCTAGAGACTTCTTTTTTTTAAAAGCATACTGCATGCTACCAGCCCACAGTAATACAGTAAATGCTTTTTTAAATAAAATTAAACTAATTTAAATTCTTAAGCTGAAGAAATGTTTTTAACCATTGGGTTGTTTTCAGAGAAAATCCATTATTTAAAGTAGTCTATCACTTGCCAGTTCAATAAAATATATACTGGTACCATCATATAAAGACTCAAGGGCAAACTGAAGGGTACATGTATTTTAAATGCAAATCAATATATTGGATTTATTTACCACAAAGGCTGTAAAAAGTAATACTCTAGGAACAAGGTGTGGGTGTGTCTAAATTTTTGTCTGTTGGTAAAAACTGGTATCTTATTTCTTTGCTTTGCATTTTTATAATTATAGCAAATGAGCTTGTATTCATATATTTATCAGTTAACTATTTCTTCTACTGTAAGTCCCCTGTCAAATATTCTTTCCTTATTTTCTTGCAAAGTTGCTTGTCTTTTTCCTGTTGTTCTATACATTTTCTTATCTATTCTGAACAAAAATCCTTTGTTACTTTTAGGGTTTCAGATTCACCAGTTTTAAACTTTATACTACAGGGTTATTAGCAGCTTAGATATACATAATGTGGCCACCATGACAAAATTATATATAAATAATGATTCAGGACTACCACTAGAGGAAGCATAGAACAGTCAGAGCCATATTTATAAACCAGTTTAGGTTTTTCCTTCTCTTTATTTGCCTTTAATTATTCATCTTACTTTTTATTGTATTTCTTTTAAAAAACATAAAACCACCCCCCAACAATGGGCAATTTGGTTCCTGTTGCAATAAAGGAACTTTAGTGTAACAAAAGAAATGCTTTAATTAACAAGGCTGAAAAGACCTGGGTATCTTCCCAAAGCTTTTTCCTTCGAAAGATCCAAGTTTACATTAAGTCTCCCTGGCCTATTTGGAACTGAATATAAAATAGATATTCAGAAATGCAAAAAACAGACCTTATCAGTGAAAATCCTCCTATTACTGATTTAGAAGAGATTTTATTCTGTACCTTATAGATTTTACTCTCTACTTTAAAAAGAACAAGGTTGATATCCAAGGTGACAAATATATAACTAGAATTCAACACTACAAAAACAAATTAAATTTTGCTCAGTTCTCATTCTAAGTCCCTGAAACAGTAATGTAATGAGATCGGTACAGGTAGGTTAGCACGTGAGTCACAGAAGTGAAACTGAAGACTAATGAGGCTTTCTTTGCTTAGGAAGATTTGATGTTAATATAGCAAAGACTCATAAGATTTTATGCAAAAAAGGGACTTGACTGTTTGTTTCTATAGGCATAAAAAGGACTGTTTGATAGTTTAGGCTATATTCAGTATATAATAAGCTAGTATTTTAAAATAGCCTACAATTCAAACATTTTATTTGAAACTGGAATAGTCCTCAAAGCGTTAAAGCACAACCAAATCACTAATCAGAATGCTATTCAGCAATTGTGAGTGCTCAGTTATTTAAATTATACTTTAATATTATAATATTAACATTTTAAAGTATCTTTCCATGGCACATCAGGAGAAGCAATGTATTTCAAGGAAGAGGTTGAGCAATTAACGAAACAAAATTAATGTGTAGGAGATAGTCACTGTATGAAACAATGTCTATTGTTAAAATTTAAAACAAACACAATATCCAAGAATAGCTGAAGTTGAGGTGGGGGGAGGCAGGCATCCTAATATTAGCAACTGTGTGTTCTGGTTTTAATCATGTGAGTTAACTACTTAACACAGTATAACAAAGTTATTATCTGGTGTTTACCAGCCTAATAAATTCCACAAAAGATGGAGAAAATTCAATGAACAAGTTTCCCATCATGTTATTTAAGAGTGAATGCCTGGAAAGAATCTAAATGTTCAATAATATGGGAGATGAAATAATAATTTTTAAAAGCTGTATTTATTCCATTATGCAAATAAAAATTATAGGCTCAAATTTATTTTATAGCATTAAAAATTAGTATATGTTGTAAAATTGTTAAAAGTAAATAAAAATTATGAACATATTTTAAAAGCAGTATACAAATAGTTTGGTGAGGTAGAAAGGTTGTTTAGCCACACTTTGAGCATAACAGCTATTTTCTAATTTCAATAAGGGAAAGTACTGAATACGTGTCAATTTTGTATCCTGCTTTTTAATGTTAACTTGCTTTACCCCTCAACCCTCCACTCTACCTGAATCTATTCCCTACTCTACCTTAACTAAACAGAGCAATAACCCTAAGTTCATATGTGGGTAGCACAAAGCATTCTGTAATTTTCTGAGGCAAATGTCTTCAGTCGTCAGTTTAGTGGGCAGACGAAAAATCAATGTTTATATAGTTCGGATGTTGGAAGTATCTGAAAGTCAGGTATACATAAATAATCTTATTTTTTCAAAATGACAAGGCCAATTCATCTTCTACTGGCCTACTAGTCTTTGGGGATTCTACATGTTAAAGTTAAAAAAAGCCAGAGGAAAGTAGAACTAAAATCAACCAAAGGCAACATAGTCATCTTGAACTTAGGGAGTTGTATTGAGCACAAGGGTAGCCATGGCCATGACCCTGAGTATGAGGGACACTGCTCGACAGAAGGGCAGGTGCCTAGGAATCTTCTGAGTCTTGGTCCCTTGCAGCAGTTAATCAGACATCGTAAGATACTATGGAATAAATGAATGCTCATTGAAACTGGCTCTTTCTGAGGATCCTTTAAATCTTTATTCCTGAAACCCACAGAGGGTTAAAAATTCAAGTTCCTAATAGCCTAAATGTAGTTTCTACGCTGGAAAAATTTTTTTTTCAAAAGGAAAGGATTAGGCAAAACACAATAAAAAATTTACTGGGAAAATAAATCTAAATACCAATGGGCCAAGTTTAGGAATTTCAGGCAGGGAACAGAATTATGCTCAGAGCTAAACCTTAGAAGAATTTGCCAAATTGTAAACCAAGAGGTTAAATGATTTGTCCAAAGTCACACAGCTGCTGTGACAAATTAAAAACTTTCTGAAAGTAATTTTCATTTTACAGTAGAAGGAAGGAACCCACCGTTATATTTTCTAGATCAAGGTGCTTGTTGTGTACAGTTTCACAGAGCCTTCGAATTTTTTCTTTTATTTTGTTCATGTCTTTTTCATTCAGCAGCTTAGCTGAAGAAGCATCTTGTTCCAGTTCTAGAAGTCGAATCATTAGATCTAGGCTAGCTCTATCAAGATCCATGTTCAAACGATCTCTACTCAGTATGTACATGAGGGCAGCTGTACAAAGGGACAGATTCTTCAACGGACCCCCCGCAAAAAAAAAAAAAAAAAAGTTAATGTAAGCAGTTTTGTTTTCTTGGAGCCCAGCACACATGATGGGCCCGGGAGCTGCCCTGGGGTTAAGATAAGTTAATGTAGCAATTAGTGACAATTTCAGGAAACAAGACTATTTTGACATTTGTTCACATGCTGGAAACCTTGAAAATGTTTTATTCAGTGAAAACCTCACTCTTAAAATATTCTAGGGAAATGTGAATTAAATAAATACATAAATAAAGCACCACTGCTTAAGATTTTCCTTCCTACAGACCTTCCCTATGTGAACGCCCCAGAGCTAGAAACGTTTAAGTGAAATTACATGTTTTTGGCCATTCTGTGCTAAATGAAGAGTTTACAAAACCTTTTTTCAGCTATATAATCCTATTTTACAGTACATTTCACTCTTTGTCCTTTATGATATAGTAAAGTCAAATTTCCATTTAAAATCAATAATGTAGGGACTTCACTAGTGGCGCAGTGGTTAAGAATCCGCCTGCCAGTGTAGGGCACACGAGTTCGAGCCCTGGTCTGGGAAGATCCCACATACCGCAGAGCAACTAAGCCCATGTGCCACAACTACTGAGCCTGTGCATAACTACTGAAGCCCACGCGCCTAGAGCCCATGCTCCACAACGAGAAGCCACTGCAAATAAGAAGCCCACACGCCGCAAGGAAGAGTAGCCCCCGCTGGCCGCAACTAGAGAAAGCCCAAGTGCAGCAACGAAGACCCAACACAGCCAAAAACTAAAAATAAAAAAAACAAAATCAATAATGTAAATGTGTTTTAAAATCTGTATCAGAAACTTAGCTATTTTTTCCCTGTAAAAATAAACACAGCTGGGTTTGTGTCAATACATAAAACTACGATGCTCAAATAAACATATTTAGACTCATTTCTTTAAAATAAACCTATCAGGTCTGGTTGAACCAAGTAATTTTTTAAAAACCATTAATATAATGTGCTCTCAAAATCATTCAGATCTGGTAGTTAGCACACTCTGCTTATAATAAAATCTACAAGTACTGAAGGTGATATAGGTAAGGATTAATATAACAAAGAGGTCTATGTTCGAATATTCCAACATTTGAGGTATTACTTTTTTTCCCTCCTACATATGTATTTATTTTTATTGAAGTATAGTTGATCTTACACTTATTTCAATGCACAGAAACACAATTAACTATCTAAAGATTTAAACTTTGAATCCCCAAAATTCAGACTAGGTGACTAATTAAATGCTTACAGAGCAAAGTATTTTTGGAAATAAGGATGTCACAGTACAGGCCTTAGGAGATCCACCGCCCCTAAGAACACACATTAATGCCTTGGTCCTCTCATAACTGCATAAGAAAGCAAATTAATTCTTAGTTCTCTTCTCACTCATTGTTTTGTACCTGCTACAACTTGGTAATGGAGTTATCCTCACTCGGGGTTAAGTATACTGCTTTCAGTTTCTGAAGACTCAATATTAGATTATGTCACCTAATCTGCACTTGGAATATAATTTCCCTGAACAAAAATATAATAAAGCCATCTCAAAATATCACTATTGATGATTAATAATGATTTTTTTCTAACTCTGAAAATGTTAAACCTGATTTTTATATATAAATACGCTTTATTTTTAAGTGTCAAAGTCATAATGAAAATAAGGATATGATTCCTTTTCACAGTGGGATTCAACATCCAGACAGAATGCTAAAAAAAAAAATTAATATCAAAACTTTTTTTTCATGCTATTATTATCAAAAACTAGTAAAAGATTTTTTTCCCAGTACTTTCTGATTTGAGGAAATCAGTACTTACAGAATTAAATATCCAGTATGGCATGGTATGTTAGCTACAGTATCCAGTATGGTATGGTATGGTATGTTATATAATGGTTAATAGGATATACTGACAAGTTAAGGAGGAAAAATGTCATGAGAAGATAATCTTAAATGATTAAGCAAGAATTCTGGCATTAAGCTCTAAATATTTAGCACATAAAACTAACTCAACCCATAATGAGAAATATTTACAGATGAATATCCAGTGAAGGTTGTTTTTTTTTCCTATTTTGGTCATGCCACACAGCTTGTGGGATCTTAGTTCCCTGACCAGGGATCGAACCCAGGCCTCTGGCATTGGAAGCTCAGCGTCCTAAGCACTGGACCACCAGGGAATTCCCGAAGGTATTTCTCAGTAGCCAAATAAACTAGAATTCTAAAATAATGCTTCTCAATCCCAGAAACTTAAATACCTGATGATGCTGGGAATCATCCAAGGTTTTAAAGACCATTGCTACCATTCCATGTGCTCTCAGGTGCATTCGAAAACTGGGCATGGCACATTTAGTAGCCAAGCTAATAACACTAGAAGAAAATAGACTAGGTTAAGGGGGCTGAAGTTTTTTTATTTGCGTAATACCAAAATAAGCAAAAGGGTGCTCAGGGATGGGGTTGTATGTGTGTCAAAGCATTGCCCATGCAGATCACAATATTAAAAACACGGGCAAAACAAGTTATTAAAAATTTACTGATGTGATTAGGTATGCTATATAAAAAATATGAATAACCCATGATCATCTTCAGTGTTTTCCTTACATTACTACTACCATGAAATGAAAAGCAAAAAATCTCAGCTGCCTTTCATAATGCTTCTGATCCATAAAGATTATAAATATCTAATTGGACATATTCCAAATGACTGGATAACTCAATCAAACCAAGATATTCAATCCATTATAGTATGTAAAAGATGATCCAAATCAAAACATGCTTAAATTAAATCAAATCTATCACTTGCATGTGTAAAATCTGGGGCTAAAAGTACTTAAAAGATTCTTTGGCATAACACTCTTTTAAGCATCTGGAAACTGAAGCCTATGCTGTGCTAAAATGCTGTATCATCCAACTTTCCTTTGTTCATGTAGAATCAAGTCCCTTAAAGAAATCAATCACATTTTAACATCACTGGCTATAACCTACACCTATGATAACAAAAATCACAAATGTTTGGCTCTAATGAGCTAGAAAATTTTAATGAGAAAGCATGCACACAATTTTCAAATATAAAAATAAGATCTTACCTAAGGCAACGTGTGTTTAGAGGCTGAGTGCTCTTTAAGCCACTTAACAAGTACTCAATGTCATCAGTGAATTCTTGATTTTCACCAAATTCCACCACATCATTGAAGTGCTTCACGTGCTGAACAACAGTATACAACTGCCAAGAAAAAAATATGTCCACCTCTTTTGTAACTATGAAGTAGCATATTTAAATATTTAAAAACACTTGCTATGCTTTATTTAAAAGTGTATAAAATAGTTTATTAGATGGCAACCAAAAGAAATGTTTTAAAAACATGGGTAGTAGTAGGACAAGATAAGTTTGTGGTTCAAAACTGAGTATCAGTGTACTGATATGTGTTCAAGATATTAAAAGGCTAAATTACATACGAAATTCTATCCACGTGCAGTAAAACTGTATATGGCTGCTTACTTCTTTGTCTTCTTTTCTGCATTTCAGTGCAGTAACTATATCTTGGTAGGGCTGAGTAGGTATTGTCACAGTTTTTATCACTTTGGGTGGGGGTGCAGGAGCCTTAAAAACTCCATCATCTTTTTGATTTTGCTCCTTTGAAGACAGCCTCACCTATTAATAAAGGTATTAAATTAGTTGTTCTAAATAAATATATAAAAATAGTAACATCTCATCTACTTGGCAAATTTAGCTTAAGAGTAATAAAACCCGTATTCTCCCCCTCAAAGGTAGGAGGAGGCCTCTGAAAGGTCACAAGGGATACTTTAAAATTCCATGCACTACAAGATAAGACTCATATGTGTTTTATTCACAAAAGAACCACTCAGGAACTTATTCTGGTCTTACATTTCAGATAATTTGTTATCATCTCCAGGACCATTACAAGGAATAAAGAACCACCATTACATACATAAATAGCATTGATAAGCAGCTCAGGATAGACAGGAAAACTACAATAGATAGACAAAAGAATTTCTTAAGTACAGGAGTCCACAGTCTGGGGTAGGGGGAAAAAGCCATAATAAGAGCATGGTATATAATTACTAATATACACAATAATGGTTTACTACTAGTGAAAGATGTTTAATATATCAAGAAGACAGGGAACTGTACATTACATTTTAGAATGATCTCTATCCCTATTTTTTGTTGTTGTCTATAAAGAACCCATTCCTTGATAGCTCCAGATGACTGAGGTGTCACCATTAATGTGTAAGTATTAATGCATGGTCCTACCAGTTATTCTGAAAAAAGTAGTTTGATAAGAATCTTTTTCAAATGTGTTTTGAATTGAAAGGTATTACTGGAATGCAGGAAAAAGTTCTGCTCTGAAAAACAAATTAATCACTCAAAGACACTTTAAGATCAATGTAGGATATAATTTATAATATAGCTTTTAATCATTAATACAAACTTGAAATATGTGATTTATAATATAGCTCTTAACAGTTAATACAAACTTCAAATAATTTACCCTTAAACACTAAATACTATAATTCCATAAAATGTCAGGAGTGAAAAACGTAGTCCAATATTTTTTAAGGCTTTCATTTATAACTGAGAAACACCAGAATTTCTGTTATCCTGTCCACAATCCTTACTTTTCCAATGAGTGAAACTAAAGCCACTAAATTTTAGTGAGGAAGTTGAAAATAAACTGTTAAACAGAAAAGCCAGAGACTTTCAAATTATGAATGAAGATAGCAACTGATTAATTTAAAATTCATTACACAAACATGAAATTAAAAAGTACAGTTCACTTACTGTGACACTCTGAGGTTTTACTACTGGTGGCCCAGGTAGTTCTTCTGAATCTGGATGATTCCAATGTCTGGCATTATATACAGCTTTTGTAGGAGACTAGAGAAATGAGAAAAAGATCAACTGTTTCCATCTTACTTTGCATCCTTATAAAATTACCTCATTTTAAAACTAAAACTAAAAATCATAAAGAGTAATTTAAATACATAAACATATATCCTAGACAGAGCAGGATAAACAATATCTGGCTTATACTCCCACCACGCTCCCATGCTGATGGCAGACATGGAGTCACAGTGCTATTCTGACACAAAATCGACAATCAGTGTTCTGGACAGTTATTACCAACCAAGAAAAGAAATTAAACCTCTTGCCAGGCTTATATTAACTTATAATTATATTAACTAATCAATACAGTTAAATTCAACCTGTTCTTTATTCCTCATAACTGCTGATTCATGCCCCACGTTCTTCCAACAATGAAGATAAGGCAGGTTATGACAAGGGATAAAAGTCCTTATTCATTTAAGTGAAACTGGTGAGGCCAGATGAGTGCCGTTATTCAAGTTTTCAGGTTTTATAAAGGTAAATATGGTATGTATAACATATTACATAACACACTGGAATCTAAAGCAGTACTATATACTAAAATACATGCAAATGTATAAAAATTCACACCGGGTGGGATAAAGATGTAAATTGCCTCACCCCAGTTCAGATTAGTTTGCTGCCAAATCAATATACTATAAACTTAATGAAAAAAAAAAACTTTCAGTTTTAACACATTGAATTTCAGAATTGAGGATAAATAACTGTGAGCCTGCATGATCAAATCCACAGGATTAAATCTGTATAAAAGGAACAAATCCTCACTTTCAAAAGGGGACTGATTAAACAGACTGACATTTTCTCCATCCTTTACAAAAGTGATATTAAATTATGTCCTTCAAACTTCAAATAAATAATCTCATTAGAAATTTTTTGTTTTTAAGAGTGTAATTAATTAATGATCTTCATACTTTCAGTACTACATAAAAAAATAAAGAGTACAAGAGAAACATACTTCAAGACTGGCCAAAAATCTGCATTAAAAAATTAACCATCTTCCCTTATTAGCTGCAGTGAAGTAACATAATTGGAATTAAGCATCATACAAAGCTATCTTTTTATACAAATATTATCTTCAAAATAACCATACTGTGACAAAGACAACAGTGTAAGCTCCAAAAGAACTGGTTTTTCAAAAGATAAAGTTTAAACTGACTCACATATTAAATTTGTCAGAAAATCTTAAGGCTAAAAGGAATCTACTGTGAAACTTACATAAAGCAGTCTCATTTGTATTGTGTATATGAACGTATTATTCTTATATATCAGGTTAGCATAAAGTAATGCAGCATTAGTAATCTAAAGCAATTTATGCACTCATGCAATGACTTGATCAGGCCCCCTAAGGCACAACCATACAGAACAGACTAAACATAAATTTTTAAACCTAGCTCTATTCCTTACTATTTTCCTCTCAAACATTATCTATATAATCTACATGCCTGCTAACTGTTAGATCCCTCATTTAAGCAACCTCTAATCCCCAAAGCACAGCCATAAGCTCAGGAAGATAACGGACTTTTGAAAGGAAGAGGTGCCTCAAGGCTTAAGCACTTTACTTATTTTTAAAAAGCACTGATTTCAGGTAACAAACCCTCTTTTGGATAACAAAAAGGTTATCTGGTTCCACAGGTAACAATATAGCACAGTCAGGTCAACGTTCTAAATTAAACAGACCCTGGAGATTGGGACTGACATATACACACTACTATATATAAAACAGATAACTAATAAGGATCTACTAGATAGCACAGGGAACTCTACTCAGTACTCTGTAATGGCCTATATGGGAAAAGAATCTGAAAAAGAGTGGATATATGTAAATGTATAACTGATTCACTTTGCTGTACATCTGAAACTAACACTGTAAATCAACTATACTCCAATAAATTTTTTTTTTTTTTTTTTTTGCGGTACGCGGGCCTCTCACTGTTGTGGCCTCTCCCATCGCGGAACACAGGCTCTGGATGCGCAGGCTCAGCGGCCATGGCTCACAGGCCCAGCCGCTCCGCAGCACGTGGGATCTTCCTGGACCGGGGCACAAACCTGTGTCCCCTGCATCGGCAGGCGGACTCTCAACCACTGCGCCACCAGGGAAGCCCTCCAATAAAAATTTTTAAAAGATTAATACCAAAAAATATATATAAATTAAACAGACCCCCTTCCAGTTAATTGTGAGTGGCAATATATACCTAACAGTTATAAAGGAGACACAGGAACCAGATGGTCCAGATAAATAGTAAGCTCTACTACTGCCTGTTACTAAACATCTTTCTCATCTGTAAAATGGGGTTAATGACAGTACCGATTGTAAAGGGTTGTTGTGAGGATTAAATGAATATATGTAAAACACATATTAGAGTGCCTGAAACAATATGTGCTATACAAGTTTTACTGTTGATAATTCAAGTTATAATAATCGTTATGTGATGATGTGCAATTCTGAGTTCAGCATCTTCATAAAAAGAATTGGAGTATATGGTCTACCCACATAACAGAGGACTGCAATAAAAGGGATAACTGACATGAACACACTCTGTTAACAAATACTATTATTATAAAAAGTAGACTGGGATATACTGTTCTAATTCATCTCAAAAGTAATTGAATGACATGCCTGATAAATACAGAGGCAAAAATCCTCAACAAAACACTAGAAAACTAAATTCAACAGCACATTAAAAGGATCATACACCATAACCATGTAGGATGTATCCCTGGGATGTAAGGATGGTTCAACATATGAAAACCAACCAATGGGATACACCACCTTAACAGAATGAAGGACAAAAATCACATAATCATCTCAATTGGTGCAGAAAAAGTATTTAACAAAATTCAACTCTCTTTCATGAAAAATCACTCAACAACAGGGACAGAAGGAAATTGCCACAACACAGAGGTCATATTTTAAAAGCCTGCTGCTAACATCATACTCAACAATGAAAAACTGAAAGCTTTTCCTCTAAGATCAGGAACAAGGCAGGGATGCCGATGCTCAGTGGTTCTACATACTAGCAAAAGTAATTAGGCAAGAAAAAGAAATAAAAGGCATCCAAATCAGAAAGAAAGAAGTAAAATTTTCCCTATTCACAGATATAATCTTGTATATAGAAAACCATAAAGATTCCATTAAAAAAAAAACCCTGAGAACAAATAAATGTATTCAATAAAGCTGTATGATACAAAACTCATTTGCATTTCTACACACCAACCAAAAAAAAAAGAGGAAATGAAGAAATTTCCATTCACAGTAACATCAAAAAGAATAAAATACTTAGGAATAAACTTAACCAAGGAGGCAAAAGATTTGTACACTGACAACTACAAAATGTTGAAAATAAAGGCACAAAGAAATGGAAAGACATCCTTTGTTCATGGATTAGATGACTTAATACTCTTAAAATGGTCATACTACCCAAAGTGATCTACAAATTCAATACAGTTCCTGTCAAAATCCCAGTAATAATTTTTACAGAAATAGACAGAATGAACCTAAACTTCATATGGAATCCCAAAGGACCCTGAATAGCCAAAACAATCTTGAGAAAGAACAAAAAAACCAAAGGCCCCACACTTGCTGATTTCAAAACATTACAAAGCTACAGTAATCAAAACAGTAGGGTACTGACATAAAGACAAATATATAAACCAACAGTACAGAATAGAACGCCTATGACTAAATCCGCAAATATACGGTCAAATGATCTTCACCAATGGAGACAGTCTCTTCAATAAATGGTGTTCAGAAAACTGGATATCCACATGCAAAAGAATGAAACTGGACCCGTATCTTATACCATACACAAAAATCAACTCAAAATGTATTAAAGACTTAAACATAAGACCTGAGCTAAAAACTCCTAGAAGAAAACATGGGAGAAAAAACTACATAACACTGGTCTTGGCAATGACTTCTTGCCAAGAAGCACAAGCAACAAAAGCAAGCATAGACAGGTAGGACTACATCATAAAAAGCTTCTGCACAGCAAAGAAAACAATCAAGAGAGAAAAATGCAACCTACAGAATGGAAGAAAATATTTGCAAACCATATATCTGATAAGGGATTATTATCCAAAATATATAAGGAACTCCTATAAGTCAATAGCAAAAACAAACAAAACAAAAAACAAAAACAACAAAAAACCCTGACTAAAAATGGGCAAAGGACTTGAACAGCAATTTCCCCAAAGGAGAAATGGCCAATAGGTATACAGAAAGATGATCAACATCACTAATCATAAGAGAAATGCAAATCAAAATCACAATGAAATATTACCTCGCACCCATTAGGATGGCCACTAGCAAAAGAACAGAAAATAACAAGTGTTGGCAAGGATGCAGAGAAATTGGAACCCTCATGCAGTGTTGGTGTGAATTTAAATAATGAAGCCATTATGGAAAACAGCATGAAGGTTCCTCAGAGAATTAAAAGTAGAACTACCACATGATCCTGCAATCCCACTTTCAGGTATTTATTCAAAAGAATTAAGAGCAGGATCTCAAAAAAATATTTGCACTCCCATGTTCAATGCAGTATTTTTCACAACAGCCAAGAGGTAGAAACAACCTAACTATCCATCAACAGATGAACAAAGAAAATGTTACATATCCATACAAGAGAATATTATTCAGCCATAAAAGAGGAAAAAGGAAATCCTATCATATGCTACAACATGAACCTTCAGGATGTTACCCTAAATGAAATAAGCCAGTCACAGAAAGACTTTAAAACTGCATGATTCCACTTATGAGATATCTAGTCAAACTCATAAGAACAGAAATGGCCAGGGGTTGGAGGGAGACTGAAGTAAGAAGTTACTATTCAATGGGTATAGTTTCAGTCATGCAAGATGAAAAAATGCTAGAGATTTGTGGTTACAATACTGTGCTTACAGTTAACAATACTGTACACTTAAAATGTTCCTAAGAGGGTAGACTTCATGTTGTGTTTTCTACCACAATAAAAAAAAACTTTGAAAAGGCTTTGAAGCTTAAAAGTATACATAATAACTGCATAAGTTATATTCAAAAGACACATTCAATGAACATTTTGTTTACTCTGTTGAACTAGGCAGCTTAGTAAATACTATTATTTTAAAAGTTTTGACAAGGTTTTGCCATTTTAATGCTAATGATTAATCTAAAAGAAAGTGAATCCAATTAGAACTGTTCCTCGACTATTAATTATTTCAAAGTTTTACAAGGTTAATATAGAGTTTACCATCAGCAGCAGGAGGAGATGAAGATACACCCTACTATCTAAAAATTAAAATAAAGAATATCTGGATGTGGCTAATACATACACATGGGGTGGGGGGTGGCAGAGGTTAAGTTATGACAACACTGACCGACTCTGAGCTCTTCACATCATTCCAAATGGTATAACAATTCCACATGCACCTAAGTGAATTGTATATGGAAACAATACAACACTACTATGTCACATAATAATGTCACTCAGTGAAAGTGACTGTGTACAGTATCTGCAAATATACCAGATAGCAATCAACTTTTCATGGAAAATGAAAATCACTCCTATCATTTAGCAACCTAGCTAAGTTTTAACTGGGTCATTCTGATTACACCACCAGGCTTATTTGTAATTCTTGTTAATTTTTTTCTGGTTTAAAAAGCAGATGCACCATATTAACCAGATTCCTTAACTTTTCTGTGGATTCTGTTTCCTCTGAAATGTAATGGGAAGAATACTCAGAACAAAAAAAGCAGAAAGCTCTTAAGACTACTCTTAACATTCTAAAGATTTGCAATCATTGTAGCACATTTCAGTCCTAGTAATCTTAAACATACTATTCCCTTCTTTAAGTTCTCCAGGGGCATGACAAACAAGAACCTCAAATGTAACACTGTATTACAGCTAAGGAAAAAATATGCCAGTGACAGACCCATAGAGCATTTATCCATGAGAGAGAATCCAGTATCCACAAAAACAATGGATAAAAACTGGTTTTTACAATTTTAATGCCAAGGCTGTGGTTAACAGATTGGCTTGTTAAATCATAATTAAGCAGAGGTAAGAAGCGTTCCTTCATGAAAAGCTAAGAAGAAATTACAGTATTATGTTATCCTTTATTGAGCTGGCTCTCAAAAGGGAAAAAAATTGGAATAACCGCTCTCAAGCCATATGAATTTTTTAGCAGTACCAAACGTATTTCTGAGTTTTAAAGAGTACTGTGTATACTGTGTACTAAAGGAGAACAAATATAGTAAGCCGATTAGAACTCATCCAGCCTTACCCACACAAGGATGTCATAACTGAATTGCACTCCCACCAGTAATTCAATCAGCACGTTCTAAAACTAAAAGAGTTCTGAAAAAGCAAAGCGCCACAATGCACCACTGTGCGTGCGTTTGTGCACACGCACAGTACTTTAGTGGCAATTCAAAAGGGGAAAGTTAATCTGGATTTGGCTTTTTAAAAAAATTGTTGTTGTTGTTGTTGTTGTTTTCCCCTAAAGATGGGTAGAAGCAGAGGGAATTTGAGGAAGAAAGTTTTACAAAGATTAGGGTACCTTTTAGCTCTTTAGAACTTTCTTTTAAGCATAATCATATAATCTCAAACTGTCTTAAACTATGACCAAAAAAGCCTTAAATTTTCATAATTTGTTAAATATTCAGGGCATTAAATTATTTGAGGAAAAACTGCAGCTATCCCTAAACTAAAACCAAGAATGTCTGTACTGCTAAGAACTAGACATTTAGAATATGTTAAGATAGAGCACTATGCAAAGAATATAATCCAAAGGTATAAGGGAGAAGTAGAGCTGAAAATCTTTCTTTTCTGCCTGATTCAATTAAGTGCTACAGATAAACCTTTCAAAGATACAGCTGCTATTTTTATGAAGAAACTGTCAATTCCTATCCACAAGAAGAACAATACACCTACTACTCAGTTGTTTTAACTTCAAAAGTATTTATATCAATATTATAAAACTTTATAAAAGCGAGCACTGCCACATCAGAATATCACCTTGAAACAGCATAACCTGAACATAAGCTCTAAAAAAGTCCAGGTAACAAAGCATAAAATCCAATACTTGGCCCTTTGTGAAAACTAATACAACTAAGCCTACAACTCAACAATTGTTAAATAAAAAGATACTAGAATGAGCCATGATGAAAAATCAGCTGAAATAAGCATCAGTTTTACAACTAAAAATATCACTAAATATAGAATGGACCAGTTGTATTAGGGAGATGATTTATCAAATTTAGAAACACGAAAAGAGAAGCTGAAAATATCTTGAGACACCTATGGGTAGATAGAGAATGTTCATTCTCCCCTTCGTTTTCCTCTTAAGAATATTTAGCTGGATATATGCTTGCCCTGATTTTCCAACATCTCTTGCTACTTGCGTGGGCCCGTGACCAGGTTCTCCTCAATGAATGAACAAAAAAGTAGGGGACACCTTCTGGGTCCTGGCCTTCTAGGGATGGTTCTTTGCCTCCCCTTCCTGTTCTTACTATTTGTACTCTTCAATACTCTAGAGGCGGTAGGACACCACCCACAGAGGAAGGGGTCTCTAACAATACAGCAACTTGAAAATAGTCCAGAGATAAACAGCCAAGGTCTGATACGCCACAGAAAAATAAGCTACCTATTAAAAACTAACTTGAGATTTCTTTCACAGTAGTTGAGGCAAATGCTACAACTGAAATTAGGACTAAATAATGATAGGGATGTGCTGAATATATAAGATTTTGCCAACACTGGATTTGTATATACATAACCTACACACGTATAACCTTAAAAGAAACAATTTGAAGGATATAAAGAACAATTAAGAGAAGAAGGAAAAAACCAAGGAAAAATACAATCTAAAGCCAACTTTTTTTTAAAAAAATGTAAACATATATATTCTGAGGAAGATCTATGAACTCACATGGTACAATCTCCAAAAGTTATTACTAAATAAAAATTTAAATAGAAAGCAAAGTGCAAAAGTGCACATACAGATGCTACCTTTTATATAAGAAAGGGGGAACATAAGAAAATTTGTGCTTATCTTTATAAAAAGAAATACAGAAAGGATAAAGCAGAGAAGTCCCTACCAGGGTGAGTGATGGGCTAGAACATCACTCAATGAAGTGACCATTCATTGAACTTACCTTTTTGTATAGTGCTGACTTTTGGAAGCATGCTAATGTTGTACATATTCAATCAAATAAATTAAATGAATGAGAATGAAAGGGGAAAAAAACCTAAAAGTGAAAGCAAACCAGAACACATAAACCTACTCATAATTCAAATGAATAGCAAATACAATGAAGGGAAGATAGGAAGAAAAGACAGGCAGACAGAACTCATCTAAATAACTTATGAACACAGTATTTGACTTTATATCTTGGGTCAGTGGCAGTGTAGGGTAGGGCAAGTGCAGGATTACAAATAAATCCTAAACACAGTAGTAGAGTTATTTATTGTAGTGGAATGGACAAAGCAATTCTCAAACTATTTTAGATGTATTATAGGTTTGAGTAAAAGTGTTGATATTGCTGGGAGTCAGGGTTAAGACAGAAGGCAAGAAAGAACCCTGTAGGGATGGACTAATATTGAAGTTAGTGTGAACTCATGATTTCTAGAACAGGTATGTGCATATGCAGGAATCTATATGCATATACATGAATGTTTCCTATCTCCATCTATTACTAAAAGGGCCAAGAAGTGATGACCACATCTACTGCCCAGATCTTGGTCTCTAGTACCATTCCCCACTAAAGGCAATGGAGACTTCTCAGAGAATGGGCTTAATTCCAGGGCTGGAGCAGAGCAGAGCAGGTACAATATGAATCTGGAAAACTGTGTTTATGTCAATAAGTAAGAAAATGCCAACAGAATGATGGGGGTATGTCACAGTGACAGAAGAGCCAGACTAGCCAAATCAGGACAAATGTACCTCCAAAATAAAGAATGAATTTTGAACCATTAAAAGAGGAGGGATTCATGAGTCCATACTGATAAAAGAAAAATAAAACAACCAAACAAATAAAATAAATAAATAAATGGGGAGGATTGACTAAATGAGTATTTTGCAAGCGGCACAGCAAACACTGAATCAGGAAAGCATCATCATGTATATTAAATCTAAGAGTATGAAGAACAAGGTATTTGAATAGTCTCTTCAAAGACTGCTTTTTAGTTGCATGGGGAAGAAAATAATTATACAGCAGAGGAAGAGACAACCCCTTAACTGGGTGATCATAATTAACATTCTCCAGAGGTGGCACACTGAAAAGAATACATCATCACTTACACAGTATCCCAGCCTAGAATGAATAACCTGAATACAATCATGAAGAAACTTCGATTAAACCGAAGTGAGAAGCTTTTTTTTTAAAGGGGGATCAGGGGATGTCAATGTCATAAAAGACAAAGAAAGACTACAGTAATGTTCCTGGTTAAAAGAGACTAAAGACACAGCTAAACAGCTAAATGAATGACAGCTAAATGAAATACCTCACCCTAGACTGGATCCTGTAGCAGAGACAAGAAAATGCTACAAAGGACATTACTGTGTCAACTGACAAAACTGACACAACAGATTAGGTAAAAATACTGGAACAATGTTAAATTTACTAAAGATGATTACTGTGATGTGGACATGTAATTGATTAGGAAGTACACACTGTATTTAGGGTAAAGGGCTAATTATATATATAAAATGTATATATGAACTTACCCTTAAATATTCAGAAAAAATACATATGTATGAATATATATACACACAAACACAGAGAAAGAACAAATGAAAAAGCGAATATTAAGATAATATTCGTAAGGAATGTTTGTTGTATTATTTTATTTTTGTAACTCTTCTGTAATTTTGAAATTATTTCCAAGTACAAACTATTTTTTAATTATTTCCAGAAAAAATATTAAAAATCTTTAAAAATTCTCAGAAAACTTGTAAAATAGAAAAAGCATAAATCATCATTCTATCAGTTAATATTTTAATTTCCATGAAACAACTAAATCAAATTCAGACAACAGTAAAAGAAATCAAAGAGTAATAAAAAGATGAATTCAAGTTTAATACAGGCAATCCTACAAAATGGGAAGGGATAAAGATATTCTTCTTTTATGTTCTTAAATCAAATGTTAATTAAACAGCCCATCAATAATAAATGAAATAGCAATACTTCTTAGCTGAGGCACAGAAAAAGATGAAAACATAACCCACACCTGGTCCAAGGGTAGTAAGAGTTTTCTATTTTTAATCTCCCCTCCTAAAAAGCAAACAGGCCACTGATAATCTTCTTTGCCCTGGCTTCTAAGAAGCTCAAAGTTGTATTTGTGGTAGATCCCCAGGAAATCCATCAAGACAAAAAGGCTTGAATTTTGGCTTCAACTCATCTATTCCTTACTTTTTCTTAACACAGTTTCCTCATTTATTTTCAATCTGGTTCTACCAAATTTGTCTCTGTTCACTATAAGAACAGACCCAGAAACAAGGCAGATGACAGAATTAGGAGACAGACACTGAAAATAACTGTAACTATATTCCACATATGTAAGAAAGTAGGGAAAACAACTGAGTACATTAAGTAGACAAGAAAGATATAAAATAGACCCAAACTAAACTTTCAGAGATGGGATTAATAGCTGCTTAGACGCTGCAGAAGAACATGAAAATGGGCAACAGAAACTATCTAAACTATCTCCAAATGAAACCAAGACTGAAAAAATTAAAAAGATGGAAAGAATGTCAGCATACACTGGGACAAGTTCACCCAGCCCAATAACTGTATGAGAAAGTAAAAATTAACTCCCTTCACAGATAGTACTTTGCCCTGAACCTCTCAAACACTGTTTCATTTAAATTTTACCCAAACTCCCCAGTTCCCCCCAAATCCTACAAAAACTTTTCTTTGGTAAGATGCCCCTTGGTTTCTCTGCTGTGCAGTAACCTTTATTGCAATAAGTCAATAAGCCTTATTTTGTTATATGTGTTGATTTTAGGTTATACGTGTTGATTTTAGGCTGATACAAGCAAGACAAGTATAATAAGAGTCCCCAGAGGGGGACAGAGAGCCAAAAACTATTTGAAGAATATTGGCTAAAATTTTCCCAAATTTGATGTTTACCAATTTTCAAACATAAAAAAGCCAAACATTTAGTACTATATGAAGATTCTTTGCTGAAATATACTTCCAAAAATCCTAGAAATAAACATTTATGAACACCTTCTGTATCTCAGACACTAAGAATTTAAAGGTGAAAAAAAAATATGGTCACCATCCCCAAAAAACTCCCAATATTTTACATCTAATGTTAATTTATGGTCATCATTAGCATAAAGTCATTAAGACTATCAATAAAAGAAAGTTCAGCAAAGAGTTTTCTGGATGTCAGAATCCCAATGAACTCTAAATAAAATGTACTACAAACTAGAAAACCAAATTTCAAACTATAAACAACCTAACACACACACACACCACACTCTCTCTCTCTCTCTCTCTCTCTCTCCCCCCCCTCCCTCTCCCTCTGTCAAATGTTTGTTCGAGTTCCCGTGTTCTTGATTAACCCATGGCTACATTTTCTCATTTCAAACTTCATTTTCTGGGAAATAAGTTATAGTGAAACATTTTGAACTTTCAAACTTTAAAGGATCCTGAACTACAGAAAATAAAAAGATTAATGGTGCTTTTATTCCTTATTAAAATCCTTCCAGAATAAAATATTCAGGAAAAAAAACCACCCGAATTAGATCTCATAAAGAAAATAACTTACACTTTCCTACATCTTTATAGAATACAGATCAATGACTTAAGTACCTGGTTCAATGTTTAAGTTAAATACTACCTATATAAAAGGAAGACAGATACTCCTGCTTTGGAACAAACACAATGAGTATGAAATACTACGACTACTCAAAGGTTTCCGTGGGGAAAAAACATTCTACCTCACTTTCTAAGACACTTACTTATTTTTCTCCTTTTTATATCCCCAGTATCTAGTACTGTGAAATGCAGGTATTATGTAAAAACAATGACAACGAAAAGTCAACTAAAACTGACCCTCTTCCATACCCAGGCTCAGCCAGAACATGCTCAGTCAGCTTCAACAACTCTGACTCACCAACCTGCTTTTTACTTTTACACTTTGGCCAGCATCCCTCATCAGCAGACCAATGGCTAGAGTCTCTCTTTTTTTCGGGCTTCACGTTTATCTATGTCTCAGGTTTCTAGTCCAAGAAACTATAGTGAATCTCACACTGCTATCTCGATGACTGGATCCCAGGATGGTCAATGAATCCCCAGACACAGAACAAAGATAACCATGGGTAAAACAATTTGACAGAAAAATAAGCTGCTTCATCAGAGTGAGTTCTAATTGCTGGAGAAGGATACTATAAAGGAACATCTGTTCTTGGGTGAGAGGTGGAACTACCTGTCCTTTAAAATCTCTTCAATTGTAAGATTCTGTTTTTAAGTTGACAACCTATATATATAAACTCATTTTATAAAACAAAAAAAAATGAGTTTACAAAACTATAAAAACTATACTTAACTTTAAAACTGCAGTTTTATAAAATTTTAAATTTTGAATACAGCTAAATATATAACCATGATTTATACTGATAATCAAGTTTTAATTCAACTGCCCATAAACCCACTGTCCTATGTCATATTGAATGACAGGAAGAAAGAGGAAAAAAAAGTCCAGAATGTTCCTTTGAGAGTCAAACAAAAGACAGTACCAAATGGGCCCAGCATTAAACCACAGGGAAATGATGAAAGTGAAGGTATAAACATCTGAGAACTGAAACTGAGATTGACATTATGGTTAGTTTCATCAATGACCCAGCAAATAGTCTTAACGGGCAAAATAAGATGGCCAAAGCCCAAGGTAAAATATAACCCTCCAAGCACAGAAGGTTAGTTGGGATGATTATACAGATAATCCCTTAGGAAGAGAGCAAACTGGCAGCAGCTGAATGGAAAGCTAGAAATCAAACAAAAAGCAGGGCAGGCAGAAAAAATTATCTAAGCTTATCAGCACATACGGGGTTGGCCAAAAAGCTCCTTCAGTTTTTAAGTAAAAATAAAAGACACATTTTTCATTTTCCCCAACAACTTTATTGAACAACGTATTCACTATTTTGTTCCACTACCTTCTGCCATCTTCAGGCAATTTCGTAATTCCATCTTCCCAAAACTTTTCATCTTTCTGAGCAAAGAACTGTTCCAGGTGCCTTTTACAGTCTTCCAAGGAATTGAAAATTTTTTCCATTAAGAGAATTTTGTAAAGACCAAAAAAAATGGAAATCCGAAGGTGCAATGTCTGGTGAATATGGCAGATGAATCAGAACTTCCCAGCCAAGCTGTAACAGTTTTTGCCTGGTCATCAAAGAAACATGCGGTCTTGTGATGGAGATTATGCGTTTTCTGTTGACTAATTCCGGATGCTTTTCGTCCAGTGCTGCTTTCAGTTGGCCTAACTGGAAGCAGTATTTGTTGGAATTAATCGTTTGCTTTTCCAGAAGGAGCTCATAATAGAGGACTCCCTTCCAATCCCACTGTATACACAACATCACCTTCTTTGGATGAAAACCAGCCTTTGGTGTGGTTGGTGGTGGTTCGCTTGCCCCACAATCTCTTCCATTCCACATTATTGTACAGTATTCACTTTTCATCACCCATCACAGTTTGTTTTACAAACGGAACATTTTCATTACAATAACTAGAGAGTCGCATGTGGAAATATAGTCAAGAAGGCTTTTTTTGCTTAACTTATGTGGAACCCAAACATCAAAGCAATTACATAACCAAGCTAGTGAAAATTATTTTCAACGCTTGATTTGGATATTTTGATTATGTCGGCTATTTCCCATGTGGTATAACGTTGATCGTTCTCAATTACTGTCTCAATTTGATCACTATCAACTTCAACTGGTCTACCCAACTGTGGAGCATCGTCCAGCGAGAAATCTCCAGCACAAAACTTTGCAAACCACGTTTGACACCTTCGATCAGTCACAGCACCTTCTCCATACACTGCACAAATCTTTTTGTGCGCTTCAGTTGCGTTTTTACCTTTCTTGAAATAATAAAGCATAATGTGCCGAAAATGTTGTTTTCTTCCATCTTCAATATTAAAATGGCTAAACAAAAATTCACCAATTTTGATTTTTTTTTTTTAAAGGCACGCTGATATGACAGCTGTCACAATGCAATCTAACAAAATTATTTCGAATGAAGTTGAAGACAACTAAAGTGCTACTGGAGCCATCTTACGGAAAACACCAAACGGACTTTTTTGGCCAACCCAATACTTTGGTTTGAAGTGTCATAGGGGCAGGTGGACTCTCAACCACTGCGCCACCAGGGAAGCCCCTGCTGGTTTTTTTTTAATGCACGCTGATATGACAGCTGTCACATACAATCTAACAAAATTGTTTCAAATGAAGTTAGTGACAACTAAGCACTACTAGAGCCATATTATGGAAAAAAACTGAACGTACATTTTAGCCAACCCAATATATGGCAACTACAAATAATGGGATTCAGGGAAACTGTAGCCAGTGATCAGAAATAAGATGGCACTGAAAGAAAAAAAAAACATTAAAATTATCAAATGATCAGGACTTCCCTGGTGGCGCAGTGGTTAAGAATCCGCCTGCCAATGCAGGGTACACGGGTTCGAGCCCTGGTCCAGGAAGATCCCACATACCGCAGAGCAACTGGGCCCGTGCACCACAACTACTGAGCCTGCACTCTAGAGCCCGCGAGCCACAACTACTGCACCCGCGCACCACAACTACTAAAGCCTGTGTGCCTATAGCCTGTGCTCTGCAACAAGTGAAGCCACCACAATGAGAAACCCGCGCACCACAACGAAGAGTAGCCCCCGGGCTTCCCTGGTGGCGCAGTGGTTGAGAGTCTGCCTGCCGATGCACGGGACACGGGTTCGTGCCCCAGTCCAGGAAGATTCCACATGCCGAGGAGCGGCTGGGCCTGTGAGCCATGGCCGCTGAGCCTGCGTGTCTGGAGCCTGTGCTCCGCAACGGGAGAGGCCACAACAGTGAGAGGCCCACGTACCGCAAAAAAAAAAGAGTAGCCCCCACTAGCCACAACTAGAGAAAGCCCGCGTGCAGCAACGAAGACCCGACACAGCCAATCATAAATAAATATTTTTTAAAAAATTATCAAATGATAAAACCACATACAGAAACAACAGGTACTTAAAACCAGGTATGTTTCAAGCTAATCCCTCAAACTCTATCTTTACTTTTCTCCCTTGCAAGTGACAACTTTTCTGAGTAATCATTTCAAATATGTTCTTACCAGAAGTTTACTTTACCTCCTCATCTTCTTTCTGCCACATGTGTTTACCCAGCCAGCCCTCAATTCTGTTATGAACAGAATTCTTTATATATCTGGTGAGGTGTTGGGGAAAATTCTCACAGCCGGCAAGCTTAAAAAGTTAACGTTTATTTTTTTATTTTTTATTTTTTTTGGCTGCACCACACAGCTTGTGAGATCTTAGTTCCCTGACCAGGGATCGAACCTGGGACCCCAGCCATGGAAGTGCAGAGTCCTAACCACTGGACCACCAGGGAATTCCCAAGTTAATGTTTTCTAACATGGGAAATATAGAGAGAGGGAAGAGGGACCTCTTGGCTGGTGGCACTAAAGCTGAGGAGATGGCCTGTGTGGTCAGGAAATTGGCTATATACAAGAGGACTGAGCAAATACGTAAATGTATTGAGGATACTGGGAACCAGATTCCTCACTGTCGGCAAAGAGAAGTAAAACGTGCAAAGTGGGAAGGCTAGAATAAAACGTGGTGTTGAACTAGAATTGGAGGTATCAGTGTGAACTCATGGTTCTAAATATACATAGATATGAAATAAGTATGTGTCTGTGTGGTGGCGGCGGGGGGGCGAAGGAGAGAGGAAGAAAATGCATATATTCACATGTTTCCTTGCTCTGTTAACTCAAAGAAGGCCTAGAAGTAATGACACCCCAGAAGAAATGACCATACTTTGCAACGAAATTTTATTTTTAAAGATCATTCTCCACTAAAAGAAAACAGGGGTCCTTGGAGGAATGGTTGATTCCACAACTGGGAATGTGCATCATGAGCCTTGAACATCTTTGTGTGTCATTAGTAAGGAAATGCAAAGTGGTGGGCCATGTTAAAAGCCAGTTTGAAAAACCACGAACAGGCCAAGTCTAAGAAAATCTGAGTATCGAAATAATAATAGTACTATCATTTAAATAAGTAACAGTAACAAATGACTGAATAAAACAGAAATCCATGTTCATACTGACATAAAGAAATTTATAAATACTTAAATGAATATATAATGAATATATAATGTATATACTACATAATGAATATATAAATACATATATTCTTTTATATACATGAAGGAGAGGAAAAAATCTACCTTACCAGTAGAAGGCCAACTACTAACAACTAGAGAAGGCAGGATGTAATTAGAAAAAAAAATTCAACAACCATCATAGTAAAGATTGATTCAGGCAAAAATCAATGCTAAAACTAGTGGGTAAAAGTTTGATGAGGAGTTGAGGAACCTGACAGGCCTCAAGGGATAGTTAACATCAATAGCAATGGTACAGAGTGACATTGTGCGCCACCTGGTATGATGCAGTAAGAACAGAGCACCTCTTCTGAGGTATTTCCACCAAATACACAAAACCTAAATCTAATCGGGAGGAAACATCAGACAAGCACAAACTGAGGGACATTCAACAAATAACTGATTTTAACTCTTCAAAGAGGTCAAAGCCATGGAAAAACTAGGAAAGACACAGATGTTCCAGACTGAAGGAGGGCGGAGACTTGTGACAACTAAATACAACATGTGATTCTGGATTGGATCATGGATTCTTTCTTTGGGAGATGTGGGGGAGGGGGGAGTAATGTGTGATTTGTTCTGCTATAAAGGCCATTAATGAGTCAATTGGTAAAACTGAATGGGATCTGTGGATTAGACTGAATTATTATATCAATGTTATTATTAGCTTCCTGGTTTTGATGGGTATACTATAGCTATAAAGTAGAGTACTCTTGTTTTCAGAAAGTAAAGACTAAGGTATTTGGGAGTAATCAGCATTAAGTCTACAACTTACTCTCAAATCATACATACACACACATATCCCCAATGAGAGGGGAGCCCATTTTGACCCCCATACGTCATTTAGTAATGTCCAAGATATTTTTGGTTGAAATGGAGGCGCACAGAGCAGGGGAAAACAGGACTAGCATCTGGTGGGTAGAGGCCAGCGATGTTGTTAAATATCCTCCAATGTACAGGGCTACCCTCCACAACAGCTTTATTCAATCCAAAACATGAGCTAAGAAAGCCTGATAGGTAAGGAGGAAAATTTGCCACTACAAGACGTGGGCCACCTCTCTACCACTCAGAAATGAGGTCATTAGTGCCTTTAATCAGAATGCAGAAGACCCAGATACTCCCACTGACCTATCAGCTACAGGAGGGTATTTCTATTATAATGGAGAAATGGAACAACTGCTGAGTACATTTCCTATGCCCACCTACCTAGTGACCCCTGCCTTTCCTTTTTCTCTGGAGATTTGGGGGATAACCTACATAAAACTCCTTGGAGAACTGAGCTTATCCCTTTTTACATCGAAAACATGAATCCTGATTTCTCACATATGAAACAAATCTATTCATTCCACTCTGTTAATCTATAAGTGCTTAAAACTTTGATCCCATTTATTTCCTGTATTCCTTTAGACTCATCAAAACTCAATAGGTTAAATTCCCACTATTTCCGTATCTCGATGGTTCTCTCCTTTTAAACAACGCTTAAGTAGTCTTTTAGCTGTCTTGAAGACAAATGGATGACCTATTTATTTTAAGAGCTAGGGATTTTATACTGCTTAACTTCTTGCTGCTCTCTTCCTGAAGGAGGCTTCTAAATTCTTTACCTAGATATTTTCATAAGGATACATAACTTCCATGGGATCTAAAGCATTTTTTATTACTTTTTACTAAAGTACTATAACACTGTGGATCAAAGTCTCATTTTTGAATCTTACTGATCCACCTAAATAGTAGTAGTATCTAAGTGAAAAAATTCTGACACAATTCCACTTAAAGAGGGTTTTGGGCAAATCTTTCAATAGGAGGTTTAAAAGGAAATTAAAACATTTACTGAAGCCTCTTTGGGGATTAAATCAGGACTATTGTTTTAAGGCAGGCTTTACTTATATTACATCTTTTAAATGAGTTCAATCTCATAGCTCTTTTGGTTTCATAAATTAATAATGATTTTCTTAATTTTCCTCTGACACTATCCATCAACAGTAAATAGGTCTTCTGCCTACTTGGTTGCATGACCTGATTTACTTTAGGCCGGAGAGATTCCTTCGTAATCGGGTCAAGTACATGTACACTGCTGCCTCCTAAGTTGTGTTAGTAGGAAAGAAATATATCCAATATTAAGTTTAAAACTAAGTTTAAAAAAATGAACATAAATAAGTACATATGAACTTGAATACTGAATTAACATACACAAGATAAAAACTACTTCAAAACTTTTGAACACATTACTATGACTTCATCATTAGTGAAATAATCTAAAGACAAAAAGAAATGGAAAGAAATTTTAACTTCACTTAGTTTATTTACTGTTCATAATAATATTGGTTATAATTTTAAAAGTAATGTGTGCTGTAGAATAAAGCAAGAAAGCTAAGTACCAAATTCTGAAATGTTAAATTTGAAATGAAACTATCAGTATGAACTCAGTTTATTTTTCAATGTATTTCATAGCTCTGTCCAGTGAAAGAGCCTAGAAGCAATGAACACACCCAGCACTTAGTTCTGGGTTTCTAAGTACTAATCCCCACAAAAAGAACCAAGGATCCTTGGATGGGTCCATGACTGAAAGCACAAGATAAGTCTGGGTCATCTTTTGTGCAGAAAGCAAAAGAAAAGCTCAAAGATGATGGGTCTATATCAAAAGGACACAAGAAATGGCTTGAAATGGTTTACTCTGGCCAAATCTATTATAAATACACTTAATAAGTAAAAATTATTGAGTCTGTAGTGACAGAAGTTCGGGGTTGGGATGGGGAGGAAGAAAACTCCTTTTTACAAAATTCCAGTTATTAAATGTAGAAGAAATCACAATTAGAAAACTCACCATTCTGTAACTGTCAGTGTAATAACTGATGCAGGCAAAGATCAACAATGGATGCTAAAATGATGAGGTAAAACAATAATGGGGGACAGAATATTCACATGCTGCCAGAGTCACACCCAGAAGCTTACTGATTAAATTATAAAAGGAAAAACATACTTTTATTTTGGGGAGATCCAGTGGTCACAACCTTCAATAGGTGGTCAAACAATTTTGAGTGGAATAACCAGGTATTACATACCTTCCGATGTGATGCAACATACACAATGTTACTTTGAGGCATTCTTGCCAAAATATGTTTAACCTCAGCCTAATCAAACGTAGAGACTTACTTCCAGTGTTCTATGACACCATACTACTTTAATATAGTGGAGTAACAACTTACATCATCAGGAAACAATCAGATAAATTCTGAATGTGAAACATTCTACAAGACAGATATCCTGGACTCTTAAAAGCAAAAAAAAAACAAAAAAAAACTAGTACCATGGGGAATTTTAAAAAGATGAAGGGACTGCTCAAGATTAAAGAAACATAACAAGTAAATGATTATAGTTTGGGGAGAAAAACAGCACTAAAAGACATTTTGGAGACAGCTGAGGAAAACTGAATATGGACTGGACATAGGATTATATCAAAGAATTACTATTCTTAAGTATTATAATCATATAACCTCAGTTAGGTATGAGATTGTCTTTTTTCTTAAGAAATGCATGCTATCTCAACAACTTTCAAATACGACAGGAAAAATGTTATATAATACACACACACACACACACACGAAGAGAAGAGAAAAAGGGGAAGAGGAAGGGGACTGTGTAATTATGACGATTTGGTGGGGGGGTGGGGATCAATCTAGATAGAGGAATATAGTTATTCATCACATTTTTTTACACTTCCTGTATATTTTAACTTTTTATAATAAAAAGTTGAGGTGGGAGAAATAAAGTAGAATGCTTTAAAGGACTCAGGAAACTCTTCCAGGGTGTCTACAAAGACAAAACCATTTTCACAATAATAATATGTTGTTTGCCTTTTTCACTTCATTGATATTTGTAGGGATGGTGCAAAAGCAATGCTGGGTACAGCTGTTGGTGTCTTAGCATGAATCAAGGCAGGGGTTCTGAACTGTATATGAGTAGTCATATTTTTCACTGCTACACACTTCATAGTTAAAAAATAAAATGCCAGTTTCACATAAGAAAAAAGCCCTTGATAAAGGAGTGAAAATTACTGATTAAATCGTAACCCTAAGTGCACTAATGGTCTATGTGACAAAACCAGTGTGCCTAAAACACTTCTGTTGCATATAAAGTGTGGTTGTATGAAAAAAAAAAAAACACTACTGGCTCAAGTTTCAAGCTGAACTAGCCACTTTTTTTCTGAACACCATTCTTTACTTAAAAGACTGACAAACTATGCTTATACAGACTTGGGTATTATGCAGACATCTTCTCAAAAATGAACAAAGTAGGCCTGTCATTGCCAGTCATTTTCCCTGAAGTATTTTCTGCCAATGAAAAAATTTCAACTTTTAAGCAAAAACTAAAATTCTGGAGAACTGTGAACCTGATAGCTTCCCAATACTTAAAAGACTTTTCTGATGAGTTTGGCAGTGATATTAATGATATTTTTGATACTGTATAATGAAGTGTGTCACCATTGAAAAATTTAGATAAATCAGTCTAACCAGTATTTTCCAAATGACCAATGTATAATGTTACAAAGCATGCATGTGTAAAAGATCCATTCAAAGGCAAGACAGACCAACAGATTTTAATGCAACATTATGAAAGGTTCACTGGCACGGTTTTAGACTCCAAGTTACAACTAATCTTTAAGAAGCTCCTGGGGTAGGGACTTTCCTCGTGGTCCAGTAGGTGAGACTCTGCGCTCCCAATGCAGGGGATGCCTGGGTTTGATCCCTGGTTGGGGAACTAGATCCCACATGCCACAACTAAGACCCGGCACAGCCAAATAAAAATAAAAATAAAATAAAATAAATAATTGAGTAAGTAAGTGGATAGATAGATAGATAAATAAATAAATAAATATTAGAAAAGAAAAGAAAAACTCCCGGGGCTTCCCTGGTGGCACAGTGGTTAAGAATCCACCTGCCAATGCAGGGGATATGGGTTCGAGCCCTGGTCCGGAAAGATCTGACATGCTGCGGAGCAACTAAGCCCATGCATCCCAACTACTGAGCCTGCGCTCTAGAGCGCACAAGCCACAACTACTGAAGCGTGCACGCCTAGAGCCCATGCTCTGCAACAAGAGAAGCCATCAAAGTAAGGAGCCCACACACCGCAACGAAGAGTAGCCTCCACTCGCCGCAACTAGAGAAAGCCAGTGCGCAGCAACGAAGACCCAACACAGGCATAAATAAATAAATAAATAAGATTATTTATTTATTTATTTATAAAAGAAAAAAAGAAACTCCCATTTTTTTCAATTTTGGTGTAATGTCAACGAAGAATGTCCACAATTATCTGAAAAAGCTACTTAAAATACAACTACTTATCTATGTGAGGCTGGATTTTCTTCATATTTTTCAACTAAAACAACAATGAAAAATACTGAATATAGAGGATATAAGAATCTAACTCTTTTAAAAAAATTTATTGAAATATAGTTGATTTACAATGTTAGGTTAATTTCTGCTGTACAGCAAAGTGACTCAGTTATATATATTCTTTGTCATATTCTTTTCCATTATGGTTTATCACAGGATACTGAATAGAGTTCCCTGTGCTATACGGTAGGATACTGTTTATCCATCCTAAACATACTAGTTTGCATCTGCTAATCCCAAAGAATCTACCTGTCTTTTACTAAGCCAAACTTTATAAAGAGATTTGCAAAAAATGTACAATAATGCTACTCTTCTCACTACTTTTTTTAAGAAAATAATTCTCGCTAAAATGTTATATTAACATGTAATGGGTTACTGTTAAGTGAATTATTAATAAGTATCTTTGAAATATGTTTTCACTTCCAATTTGATAAATATAACATATATAATCAAAAGCTTTCTGGGATTCTTAATAAAATTTTAAGAATGTGAAGTAATCCTGAGACCAAAAAATGTATAACTTTTACACTAGAAATCAACACATGCCATACACAATTTTATAAACCAAAACCTCACCTAAGCATTAAGGGCTATAGCCATTATACCACACTACCCTGGCCCCTGGCTCCAGAGCAAGTTAGTTCTGTTGAAATGAGCATTAAGCATTTTTTTTTTCTGGTGGGGGGTGAGCACCTGGGGCTGCAAAAGTATAACACAATCACTCTGAAAAGATTCCTAACTGGCTGTTTACAGAGGTAAAAGAATAAAAATAAAACGAGGCCAGATAATATGGACACACTCATTCTTTAGTTGCTTAAAAGTAGTTCAATCTACAAAAAATGTCAACAACTTCTAACTGCAATTTTCAATAATAAAACTGTTTAACACTATACAAGGTATTTAAGTAAAGGCATTTTTTTAAAAAAAGGTAAAGTCAAGCAAATTATTCTCAATACCTATGCTGGACCATATTAAAATGACTTATATAATGCATAAGAATGAAGCTGGACCCTTAACTTACACTATATACGGAAATTAACTCAAAATGGATCAGTGACCTAAATGTAAAACCTAAAACTATAAAACTTAGAAGAAAACATAGGGAAAAGGTACATGACATCCAATTTGACAATGATTTCTTAGATATGACACCAAAAGCACAGGTAACAAAAGAAAAAAATAGATAAACTGGACTTCACTGATATTAAAGCACACTATCAAGAAAGTAAAGACACAATTCACAGTATAGGAACATCTATGTGCAAATTATGTATCTAATAAGACATTCATATATAAAGAACTCCTATAACTCAACAATAAAAAACCAAACAACTTGATTCAAAAATGGGCACTGAATAGACATTTCTCCAAAAAAGATATACAAATGTCCAGCAAGTACATGAAAAGATGCTCAACATCAATAATTAGGAAAATGTAAATCAAACCACAATGAGATACCATTTCCCACACATTAGGATAGCTATTATCAAAAAAAAAAAAAAAAAAAACTCAGAAAATAAATGTTGGTGAGGATGTGGAAACATTGGAAACCTTATGCATTGCTAATATGAATATAAAAATGGTGCAGTCAAGGTGGAAAACACTTTGGCAGTTAAACAAAGACCTACCATATGTCCCCAAAATTCCACTCTAAAGTATCCAAATCAATTGAAAGCAGGGACTCAAACAGCCAAAAAGTGAGAACCACCCAACTGTCCATCTACAGATGAATGGATAAACAAAATTTGGTATTCAGCCATAAAAAAGAAACATTCTGATATATGTTACAACAGGGATGGACCCTGACAACATAATGCTTAGTGAAATAAGCCAGGCACAGATAGACAAACACTGCATGACTCCAATTATATGAGGCACCTAGAATAGGCAAATTTATAGAGACAGAAAGTAAAACTGTGTTTACCAGAGGCTGGGCAGGTCAAGGTGGAGTTATTGTTTAATGTGTACAGTGTTTTTGTTAGAAATGATGAAAAAGTTTTGGTTATAGGTAACGGTGACGGTTATACAACACTATGAATGTATTTAATGTCACTGAACTGTACACTTGCATATAATAAAGATTATGTTATATATGTTTTACCACACTTCAAAAAATGGTTACAATGCTTTGAAAAAATAATTTACATATATCCTTTGAAAGACAAAATTTAATTGCCATGATGTTTGTTAGTAATTTTTAAATAAAAAAAGAGTTGAGCCCTCCAACAATAATACAAATCACCGATAGTGCTTTACTTACCCGTTTGGGGCCACTAAAAATCTTTCTGGTATTTTCCTTTGATTTATCTCCTTGTTTATTTGGGGGCTTCTTCACACTTTCAGGCACACCAGGCAAATCCTCTGTAAAATCCAAGTTTTCTGAAATGGTAATCAAAACTAGCTAGCTTTCTATTATTTCAAATTATCTACCAGACAACCTATGAACATTTTGAGGAGAAAGAAGCATACTGTGGGGAGAAAAAAAAAGGAATAAAAGCACCACAGAGTTGACAAAATACTCCAATGATATTAAGTTTCATTCTCCCGTGCTCCACTCCCTCCTTGTCCCCTACTCTAAAAGAAAATCAGAAACCTAGTTGCTGTGTATGTGCTCCAGTTTCACTGGCAAAATCAATTCTTTTCCAGAATAATTTGTTCTTCAAAGTTCATATAACTGCTAGTTATCTATCAACATTAACACTGGCATGGTCTAGTTTAAACACACACACACACACACACATCATCATCATCATCATCATCAGGTGATATGCACCTGTAACATTTTTCTAGAATTTAAGTACACTGAATCATGTTGGCCTTCAAAGAATGCCTGCTTACATCTGAAGAGGCCACATTTAAAAAAAAAAAAAAACCCAAAAAAGATATAGCTATCCTTGGCAAAAGATACAGAATGACCTAGTACAATGTAGTTCAGTGGTCTGTGGTACTCCCACAAAACTAACCAAAGGATTACACTAATTTCCAAATGGCTATATTTTTTTCTAGCCTAAACGAAAACAAAAAAGAAAAAAAAGGTACTTCCCTGGTGGTCCAGTGGCTAAGACTCCACGCTCCCAGTGCAAGGGGCCCAGGTTCGATCCCTGGTCAGGGAACTAGTTCCCATGTGCATGCCACAACTAAGAGTTTGCATGCCACAGCTAAAGATTCTGCATGCCACAGCTAAAGATCCCGCATGCCGCAACTAAAGAGGCTGCACACGGCAACGAGGATCCCGTGTACAGCAACTAAGACCCGGCACAGCCTAAATAAATAAATAAATAAATAAATATTTTTTTAAAAATACGAAGACTTTTCTCTGTCCCAACCCTTAAAAATGTTTGCTGTTTCATACAGTGTATGAAGACTCAGATTCCAACTTTGGATATATCAATCAAACAGTCTCTAATTTTTAAACATTATTTGGTATCAACATGACGTTTTTCAAAGGGAGCCTAATGATTTAGGATAACTTGCTATCAAGGTTAGGATAAGAGCTAAGAAGGCTGTAGCAGGACTGGAGCTCAGGTTTCAGTACATAATTACTAACCATCTTCCTGAGAAAGCAAATGTAAAGCTGTCTACCCAGTCATATCTCAAGTGACTAGCAAGGCTGCAGCAAACTTCACTTCTTCAGAAGCAATTCAACACAACGTTGAATTCTGAAAATACTCTTTATTTTTTTGCAGTGGGGAGTAAGGCGGGCTCCTAGGGGCTACGCCTGTGTAATTCTAGTTTTAGCGATTCTAATCTAGCAAACCTATTTTTAGGCCAAATGAAGCAAAATGGTAGGTAGCCTCAAGTATGACACACTCTATAAGAGAATCTATATGTAAGAATACTATGGGATCTTTAGTTGCAGCCTGTGGGCTCTTAGTTGTGGCATGAGGGATCTAGTTCCCTGACCAGGGATCAGAAGCCAGGTCCCCTGCATTGGGAGCATGGAGTCTTTTTTTTTTTTTTCACATCTAAATAAATTTATTTATTTATTTATTTTTGGCTGCATTGGGTCTTTGTTGCTGTGCACGGGCTTTCTCTAGTTGCGGCAAGCAGGGGCTACTCTTAACTGCTGTGCGTGGGCTTCTCATTGCGGTAGTTTCTCTTCTTGCAGAGCACAGGCTCTACGCGCGTGGGCTTCAGTGGTTGTGACTCACAGGCTCTAGAGCACAGACTCAGTAGTGTGGCGCACGGGCTTAGTTGCTCCGCAGCATGTGGGATCTTCCTGGACCAGGGCTCGAACCCGTGTCCCCTGCATCAGCAGGCGGATTTAACCAACTGCGCCACCAGAAAAGTCCCGGGAGCGTGGTATCTTAAACACTGGACCACCAAGGGAAGTCCCTACTATGATAGTTCTAATTCACCATAATGACTCTTGTTCTATGACCCTAAAAGGACAAAAGCTCTATTTAACAAGTAAACTGATATAGGAAAACTGTATTTAGTTAAATAAAATAACTATAACCCCTGTATCCCAGAGGCTTTCACATACTCTTTGTTACTCAACAGTCAATCCACTTCACAAAGCCCTTGTCAAGTAGTGACTTACTCATAGCAAAGCTAACCTATTTCTTTTGTTTGTCTCTCAGTGGAGACTATCAACTCCTCAAGGACTTCAAGTCATTACTGGTCCTACTATCTTAAGGGACAAATTAATTTTTCACTGTTAAGAGTGTAAAAATACTTAACTAGCACTTTTTAATTTTATTAAGTCAACTTACGAGGATGATTCTTAAGATTTAACCTTAACTTCATAAATTTAAGATTTCTTTAGAATGTTTTTTAACATTTATTGATTGATTAGGCTTTTTTATTTTAATTTTCTAATACTTCCCTCATTACAACCACCTAGTATCAATATAGTTCTAAATGACCAAAATCTATCCTTGTCTCCATTGCATTTAGTTTTTCAAAACTGAAACATTAAGATGTTCATCATCCCTACACACACACACACACACACACACACACACACACACACACACGGACACACACTAAAATTCTCAAGTGCTAATGGTAGAATTAAAATACAAATATGAAAAGACTCCCCAATTTACAAACTGGTTCCTTACAAGGTGGGACTTTATTAACATTTAAATGCCGTTATCTTTGGATAAGGTAATCTTTGGCACTAAATAGGTACTCCCATTAAAATTAAATGTAGTAACAAGCTAAAACTGAGTATCCAGGAGGAAACTAAGTAGCTGTTACTTAAGCCTGAAAAACACGTTTACTTGTAGTTTTTTTTTAAGTCTTACCTGCATTATTAGTACTAGACTGACTGTCCTGGGAATTATCACTGCTTTCTGGAGGAGGCTGCAAGGAGGGTGATGGAGCCGTTTTAGATCTTTTTTTGTTTGTCTTTCTTTCCACTTGACAGTCATCATCTTCATCATCTTCACTTTCACTGAGATCATCAAAGCCAAAATACTTAATTTTGTAATTAGAACTCCCAGAACCTCCTTCATCACCTCCTGTCTCATCATGATCTTCAAAACCAAAAAATTCAAGTTTAACGTCTTTTTTAGATTTAGTATTACTAGGTCGAAATCTAGTAGTGGTCTTAGACGTTGCAATATCTGCTTTTTTTCTTAGCCGGCCAGCTTCTCCCAAATCTGCAGGAGTTGATGCAGTGAACTCATCCATGCTGCGTTCCATAGTATCCTGTATGGTAACATTACAAACTGACAAGCAAGATGGATGTAAAACAGTATAATCTCTAGTCCGTCCAACCGTCCCTCTAAAACTGGTCCCACAACTTACACTGCCTTTTTTTGCCTGATTCAGGCCATCTTTACTTGATTCACTGTTTGCTTTGGCTAAGCCCTGACTGGTGCCGTCCATTAGCTTATCAAAATTTGATGCTCCTTGTGAGGATTTTGCTTTATTGGCCCTACAATACGTCCTACAGTTGCTTGGCCTAAGAACACTTTGCATGATGTCTTCCTCAATGGCTTCATTTAGATTTTCCAACCGATTTTTAAAATCCTCATCCTTCATCTCCAAAAGAGGATCACTATCCAAACTTAAAATACAATCTTCTGATCTGCTATCTTCAAAGTCATTATCCCATTCATACAAACCAGTTCTTACAGATCCCTTGATTGAAGATGTTTCTGATGGAGATTCTGACCTTCTTCCAAGCTGGGAGTTCCAAGTATCATTTGTTTCTTTGATTTCATCAGCTTTATATCCAGAAGCCACTGTAGTTTCTGCATTGGGTTTCTTAGTACTGTCTTCAGCATTTTTGTAAATATGGTGACTATTTTTTTCATGTTCTTCACTAAAGTTCTCCACTTTATCTATAAAAATGAAAAATAAGTCAAAGGATAAAAATATGAGTGACAGCAATGTACAAGTTAACAAATAAAAGGGACATCTGGTTAATTAATAGTACAATTAATTATGAAATAATTGCAAAAATTTTAAATTGTGAAAAAAATAAATGTTTACATATCTGATAATTCCCCTTCCAGTATACAGCTCTCATGTCTTCCAGTGACCTCTACCTAGGCATCCAAGTCCCTTAAAATTGTTACCCTAAACTCAAGAGATTTCAGCAGTGTTAAACAACAGGATCAATTCAGAATGACATATAAATAACTCAGCCAAACCTTCTAAGACATACTACGGATTTTTCAAATAAAAATGTTTAATCACTGTAAAGCAATTATACTCCAATAAAGATGTTTAAAAACTATTTAATAGAACCTTAACAATGTCACACAATTAATGAAATCATTCTGGCAGTGTCTATTCCTCTGGGGTAGGGTTGCCCATATGGCATGCCAGCTCTGTCTAGAAACCTGTTCCAGGGTCAGGTTTCTTTATTTCTGCTTTCCATTCTTTTTTCTAATCCTAAAAGCCATACAACTTCAAGGCTTTTTTTTTTTTTTTTTAAAACAGTGGCTCTGATGCCTAAGTTACATGGCTACAGTTGCTATTTATCCATATCAGCCAGTGGTAAATCTTAAACTGCCTACTCATTTTGTACTTGGGAAATTCATTTTTGTTGTCTTTATCATCAGAAATATTTTTTAAATTTTTCTAAATAAGATGGAAATGTGATTCAAACTGGTACTACAATTAATTCTCCAAGCACTTGTTAGTAGGAAAAGTCGGGTTAAATGTTTATGCCAGGGGCTTCCCTGGTGGCGCAGTGGTTGAGAGTCCGCCTGCTGATGCAGGGGACACGGGTTCGTGCCCCGGTCTGGGAGGATCCCACATGCGGGGGAGCGGCTAGGCCCGTGAGCCATGGCCGCTGGGCCTGCGCGTCCGGAGTCTGTGCTCCGCAACGGGAGAGGCCAGAACAGTGAGAGGCCCGCGTACCACAAAAAAAAAAAAAAAAAGTTTATGCCAAATAATAAAATTACCAAAAAACGAAACAAAACAAAAAAACACCTACATTTAAGAAAAGTCATTTACAAATCTCAATTAACAAACCATCAAATAAAAGCAAAGGGATGCTTTACATGAATTCACTGTACAATTTTTAATGCTACCCAATGGGTGTAAATTAATTTATATTTACTTACCTCTACAAGGCAACTAATTTATAGGTATACCTGTTTTATTCTTGAATATTTTCCAACCAAAGGCAAGGAACTATAGTTTTCATAATCTCAGAAGTACCAAATCAGTAAGTATACAATACTGAAAAGCTAAGAATTAAAAGCTGACTCTGGCATCTGATACTTTCTTAAAGGGGCAGAAGCAAAGCCAAGTTTAAAACCAAACCTGAAGAAATGATACCACTGCTCTTATAACAAGTGGAAAGAGCACTAGTAGCTGAATTTGGAGGCTTGTGTTGCCCTAACCAACTAGCCCTACAGAGCTCAGGCAAGACCCTTAACTTTGGGCGTTTTCCTGAGGGCTTCAATTTCCTCCTGTGCTCAAAAGGGAAGCCACTGACCCATACTACTTTACAGCATTATTAAAGGAATTATTTGCTAAAAAATGACTATGGGAATGCTTTGTATGCCTAGCTACACAGACGTCTATGAGATGTCACTAAATGTTATACCACACCACTTTTATAGTTACATAGCATTCTACTGTCTTAATGTCACAAAATTTATTTAAGCTGTTTCTAATTGTTTTATGTAATAAACATCCTTCTGACTTATAAAAAAAAGGTTATGTTACAGTAAACTTTATTATCCACGTTTTTAAAAATTACTACTTCAAGTTTTACTTACCACTCCCATTTCCCCTAAAGTCAGAGAATATGTGTTGTGTTTTAACAGTTACTATTCTCATGGGCTGCCTTTCATATGTAAATCTAACTCTGTTGTGAGTATACCTTATAAATTTAAGTGCAGAGTAATAAAGAGGCTTAGAGAAAGAAGTATTGTCACTAAAAGTTATGTCACTAGTAAATACAATTTATTCATGTATTCAATTATACAGCATAAACAATCCTACAGATGAATTTTTAAAGTATATTATATAATTTTTAAACTTCAGAAATACACTGCACAGATAAAAACTAATTTAATCAACAAAGAGTTCTGCACAAGAAAAGCTATCTAAGTTTTCCACAACAGTATTCTGATATATAAAATAAATGCTTTCTACAGTCCTTCATCATTTAGGTCTTCAAGAAATATTCTTAACTATACCTTCAGAAGAGAAAGCAAGGTTATCTTGTCCTAAAATGCAAAATAGCAATTACTTTCAACTGCCCTCCTTCCTCAAACATCCCAGCTTCCTTGTCAGATAAACTCACTTTATATCTCAAAACATCAAGGGTGGGGAGGGGAAATAAAAATGAGTTGGGTTTTTTTTCTTTTAAAATGGCTTTTATTGAGACACTTTTAGGGCTTCTGCAACATTTCTACTTTGAAATCTTTATTTCCAGTTCTTAGGTGGCTAAATTCTTTACTGTATGCCAACAAGGCTCACTCACACCATTTTAGCAAGGAAGCATACTCATCTATCTTTGCTCAAATGTCCAACCTGGTATGCCCCCACACCTCTTTCTTTTTGTAAACAGAGAAGATAAATATCAGTATTTACTCTGTTTTAATCTAAACCAGCTATATAAACAGAAATGTATTTCTAGCAAAGATAACAGTTTAGGAGTTAAACAGATGAGTGCCAGCTCTGCCACTTAGTGGCTAAAATGACCTTAGGCAAGTCACCTTAACTTGGGACAGGGACTTCCCTGGTGGTCCAGTGGTTAAGAATCCACCTTCCAATGCAGCGGACTCGGGTTCAATCCCTGGTCAGGGAACTAAGATCCCACATGCTGCAGGGCAACTAAGCCTGCACGCCACAACTACTGAGCACGCAGGCCAAAACTAGAGAGCCCACGCACCACAACTACAGAGCCCATGCACTCTGGAGCCCACGCACCACAACAAGGAACCCACAGGCCAGAACGGAGGATCCCACGAGCCGCAACTAAGACCTGACGCAGCCAAAAATAAAATAAAATAAACATTAAAAAAAAAAAGAAGTTGGGACAATTTCTTCATCTGAAAAAATGAGCTAATAAAATCTGTCTCAAGGACAACTTGAACAGATAAAAGAAGATAATGTATCTAAGGATATATGCAGGTTACAGAACATCACACAAATGCAAATTATCATAGCTGTTACAACTCTGCCACATATAAAATATATTTTTAATAATCTTTTAGTGAGACACTTCTTAGTGGAATTTAACCTGTATGTTCATCAACATTCCCTTAGGTCCTGTGTCTATCAGCTTCAAGCAAGGAATCCAAAACTACATTCTAAGGCCTATTCTTCCTCAGCCTGAAGGGTGAAGATTGGATAAGTAGAAAGTTTTTAGCAGAAGACTTAGCCTAGCGCCATCTGCAAAGATACTTAATAAATGCTTTTTAATATCACTAGATTTTAGTATCACTGGATAGGTACTCAATCTTTTGCATATTCGGTATTACACAAGGGAGGGAATTTAGCATAATAAAGGCTATGTGGAATTTGAGAAACATGGTATTGAACCACACAGCTAAGACAATAACTAGATGTGTTAAAAATTTGGCAAGTCGAATTTCCTCTCTGAGCCTCATTCTGCTTATCTAAAAAACAGTAAGCAACCTCACATTAAAGATTAATTAAATGCCTATTATTCCCTTAAGATTCTTAATTTTGAAAGGAAATAGATGATTCCCTTAAAAATAAAAACACATCAGTACTTGCAATAATGAGTATATATGGGTTTATGCAGGAAAATAATCAGGTGGGATAATTTAAGGCTTCCATATGTAAAGTGAACTCTGAAGTATTTAAAAAGTGGGAAGGGAGGTTTGATCAGAGATTTATGAAATGATTTCATGGGTTCTGCAAACCTTGTGACACCGTGTGAAAAAAATGCCTGTGCACACATTTTTCAGGGACAGTATCTATAATTTTAGCCAGTTTTCAAAAACTCCAAAATACATTTTTTAATTGGTAGATGACAAGAGAAGGAGCAAAATATCTGTGGGAAATCAGTATATGTTAATTGCAGAATTTCAAATCCCTATGGGAAGGATTATTCAATAATGTGTACTGGAACATCTTTTATCTTTAACCATAAAGCAAAAGAAATTTCATCAAAATTAAATGTCCATATATACACTACCAAACGTTAAGGTAGATAGCTAGTGGGAAGCAGCTGCATAGCACAGGGAGATCAGCTCGGTGCTTTGTGACCACCTAGAGGGGTGGGATAGGGAGGGTGGGAGGGAGGGAGAGGCAAGAGGGAAGAGATATGGGAACATATGTATATGTATAACTGATTCACTTTGTTATAAAGCAGAAACTAACACACCATTGTAAAGCAATTATACTCAAAGATGTTAAAAAAAAAATTAAATGTCCATTAGAAAACCACTATTTAGGGAATTCCCTGGCAGTCCAGTGGTTAAGACTCCACACTTCCACTGCAGGGAACACAGGTTCGATCCCTGGTCAGGGAACTAAGATCCCACATGCTTCAGCGCAGCCAAAAAAAGAAAAGTTTAAAACACACACACACACACACCAAAAAACGCTATTTAAGAGAACTACCATACCAGAGAGAGAGAGTGAGTGAGTGTGTGTGTGTCTGTGTGCGTCTGTGCAGGGGCGGGGGTGGCTGGGGCAGGGTGGGGGGTTGATTATAACTATGTAAAGAATGCCCCAACTCAATAAGACACCCAATAAAAATTTAAAATAGAAAAATGATCAAGAGACTTGGACTTGACCAGTCACTTGATAAAAAAGGATATTCAATAAACATATAAAATATAAATATATTAACTGACATTCATTGGTTATTAGAAAGATGCAACTGAAACCATAATGAGATGCTACTAACAACCAACGAAAGAGTTAAAATTCACAGTGCCAAGTATTGCAGAGGAGGTAAAGCAACTTCAACTGCTCAGAATGGAAATGGGAACAACCACTCTGGAATTATCTACAAAAGCTAAACGTAACAGTTATCCTATGACCCAGAAATTCCACTTCAAAGTACTTACCTAAAAGAAATGTATGCATACGTGCACTAAACGACTTATTAAACTTAACCATATGAAACTTCCACTTTTAAAATAATCAAGTATTAGCGATTCTACGTGGTTCAACATAAGGGAAGTACACTTATGACGTCATTCCAAAACAAAGAAATATAAATATCCATTAACAGTACAATCAATAGTGGTCTATTAATACAAAAAAATACTGCAGAGCAATAAAAATTTCTGTAGGAGCATATCTTAGTACAATCACTACAGAGAGCAATTTGGTAATACTTTTTAAAATTAAAAATGTACATATGAAAGAAATAGACTGACCCTGAAGCAAGCTGTTTTATTTACTCTACAAATAACTCTCCATGAGTATGAATAACATAAGCCACAAGGAACATTGTTTCCTGATTTCTGCTTTCATAAACAATACAAATACCTATCAATAAAGAACTAACTAAATTATCATACAGCCACATGTCTGAATACTATACAGCTGTTAAAAAGAATGAGGCAGGTCTACAGATATGGTTACCCTTAGGGAAAGGGATGACAGAAGGATAAAGGGAAAGTCTTCCATACCTCTTGAATTTTATATTGTCTATAGTCTATTCAAAAGCCTTAAAAGTAAAAATTAACCAAAAAAACAAAAAAAAGTAAAAATTAACAAAGGTACATATTAAGTACCTTAAACTGTTAACAGTGATCCTATAGTTATCTTTTTTTTGGAGTGCTGAGCTGTTAAAGAATTATATTTATGGGCTTCCCTGGTGGAGCAGTGGTTCAGAGTCCGCCTGCAGATGCAGGGGACACGGGTTCGTGCCCTGGTCCACAAAGATCCCACATGCCACGGAGCAGCTGGGCCTGTGAGCCATGGCCGCTGAGCCTGCGCTTCCAGAGCCTGTGCTCCACAACAGGAGAGGCCACGACAGTGAGAGGCCCGCGTACCGCAAAAAAAGAAAAAAAAAAAAAAAATTATATTTATGTATGAAATACAGTGTCTGGAATTTGCTTCAAAATAATCCACTGTTGAAAGGGAGTAGGTGGTAATAAAAATGAAATAAGACTGACTATGAATTGATGTTTATTGAAGATGGATATACACACACACCTGTGTAACTGTATGCTAGTTTGTATATACAAACAGCATATATACTACCTTCACCCTTCTTAGAAGTGAAGGTATTTCCTTTCACTTTTCACTAAACCCATCATTTTATAGATAAAGAAAAGGCAGCCCAGAGAGGCCAAAGACGACAAAGGCTGCCAATTAAACCAATGACCAAGAGATCTCATAAAAAGAACCATACCAAATTCTAATACATATTACACTACCTCTAGTGGTGGCTGCTGAAAATTGAAATACTAAAGCAGATAAACCATCTTAACCCACATTATTATAAGGGGTCTAGATGAGATGAAGAGGTTAAAATCTAATGTGTTGGGCAAATTGCAATGAGTATCACCTGATGTGCTAAATACTAAATTTAAACAAAAACCTTTGACTTCTAAGGTAGAGATGATAGAGAAGTGACTTTGGAGACCATGACCCATGAAATACAGTTGAGGTACCGAGAAAAGTTTAATTTGTGTGTGTGTGGGGGCGGGGGGGGATGTGCCACCATTACATGGCAAGCTGCCTCTAATTTGAGTGGCTGTCATGCAAAGAGAGAACAAACTTACTCAATGTGTAGAAATCATTCAAATTCATAGAAACTAAAAGGACTGATGAGCATTAAAGGTCAACTAGAGGGACTTCCCTGGTGGTCCAGTGGTTAAGACTCTGCGCTCCCAACGCAGAAGGACCGGGTTCAATCCTTGGTCAGGGAACTAGATCCTGCATGCCTCAACTAAGAGCCCACAGGCCGCAACTAAAAGATCCTGCATGCCACAACTAAAGATCCCACACGATGTAATGTAGATCCTGTATGCCACAACTAAGACCCGGCACAGCTAAATAAATATGTAAATATAAATAAATAAATATTTTCTTTAACAAATCAATTAGAGCTGTCCAATGAAGGGGATGCCTAGGGAGGAGAGTGTACTCCCTTGTCATAAAAGAAGTATTTGATAAAATGGGACTACATCAAAACCAGTAACTTCTGCTCTGCAAAAAACACTGTTAAGAGAATGCAAAGACAAGCCACAGAGTCAGAGAAAATGTCTGCAATAAATATGTCTGATACAATACTTGTACCCAGAATAAAGAACTCTCAAAATTCAGTGAGAAAATAAACAACCCGATTAAAACTGAGCAAAAAAATGTGAGCGGAGGGCTTCCCTGGTGGCGCAGTGGTTGAGAGTCTGCCTGCCAATGCAGGGGACACGGGTTCGTGCCCCGGTCTGGGAAGATCCCACGTGCCGCGGAGCGGCTGGGCCCCTGAGCCATGGCCGCTGAGGCTGCGCTTCCGCAGCCTGTGCTCCGCAACGGGAGAGGCCACAACAGTGAGAGGCCCGCATACCGCAAAAAAAAAAAAAAGTGAGTGGATGTCACCAAAGAAACTATACTCTTACCAAATAAGTACATGAAAAATGATCATTAGTCATGAAGGAAACGCAAAAGGCTGATTTCCTTAATATACTAAGAATTCAGGGCTTCCCTGGTGGCGCAGTGATTAAGAATCCGCCTGCCAGTGCAGGGGACAAGGGTTCGAGCCCTGGTCCAGGAAGATCCCACATGCCGCAGGGCAGCTAATCCCGTGCACCACAACTACTGAGCCTGCACTCTAGAGCCCGCGAGCCACACTACTGAGCCTGCATGCCACAACTACTGAAGCCTGCATGCCACAACTACTGAAGCCCGCGTGCCTAGAGCCTGTGCTCCGCAACAAGAGAAGTCACCACAATGAGAAACCCACGCAACGCAATGAAGAGTATAGCCCCTTCTCGCCACAACTAGAGAAAGCCCGGGCGCAGCAACGATGACCCACCGCAGACAAAAATAAACTAATTAATTAACTTAAAAGATTTCTATGAAAAAAAATATATATGCTAAGAATTCTTACACATTGATAAGTCCAATGAACGTCCCAGCAGAAAAAGCAGGTAGAGACACATAAAAGCAATCAATAGAAAAAGAAATAGAATGAATTAGTAACTTATGAAAAGACACTCAATTTCATTCACAATTAAAAATCAGAGTACACAATGTTATATAATAATTATACTTCAATAAAGCTGGAAAAAGAAAGTAAAACAATTGAACTACATCCTTATTAAGCCCTCAATATGTGCCCAGTACTGTCCTAAATACTTTCCATCTATTAATTCATTTGATCTCTTAGCAACCATCTGATGAAGGTACTATTACAAGTTCACAAGCTTTTATCCACAATTCTAATATCTAAAAAGCTCTGAAAACAAAGTTTTCTCATAATGCATTTTGAAGCAAAACCTGACCTCACCTAAGTGAGGCTACCGATAGTATTTTCTTTTCCTGAAGAAACAGCTGTCTTGATTAGACTGCTGCCTAGCCCCTGACCGGTGTTAATGTAAAACACATACACTTTCTAAATTCCAAAATAATCCTAATTTCAAGACAAATCTGGCCCCAAAGGTTTCAGATAAGGAAATGTGAAGCTGTATCCCATTCTGCAGATGAGGAATGGTAGATTTCAGTTAGTAGACAGTTGACAGCCACATAGTTAAGTGGTGTTTATTGTCTGAAAAATAAAGCAACTTTTTAAAGAAAACAAAAACACTGGAAGCAACCCAAAGGTCTGACATCTACAAGGAACTGGTTAAGAAATTACAAAACACAGGGAAATTGACACACCATGCAGCAGTATTTTTAAATAAAAAAGGGAGGGAGGCCAGAAAGAAAACTTTCATATACTGACACAGAATTATTCCCAAGATATATTAAGTGAAAAAGCAAGGTACAAAACAGCACGTTATCATTTTGTAGATCTAAGTACACACACATATATGCAACTGTTTGTATTGCTTGTAGGTGCACAGCATATATCAGAAAGGGTAACAAAATTATGAATGGTCGATCACTCCAAGAAGAGCTGAGACAACTGGAGAAAGGGGCTGCGAAGCTTTTAACCACTATCATTTTGTACCATGTGCAGATAGATTTTTTTAATTTAAATTTTTAAAACATAAAGATGTATATATTCTAAAGCAGAAAAAATTAAACCCCCCAAATAAACATTTTTTTTCTACTTTCAGCTAGACAAAGTCCAAAGTTAGACAGAATGATATGCTAGGAAGAAAAAGCCACACTGTTAAGTGGGAAATTTGGCAATATCAACTGAATATTTAAATGTATATGCTCTTTCAATTCTAGATGTTTCAACTTCTAGAAACATCTTCTGCCACTATACTGACAACATGACTCTCAAAATCGTAAGTAGAATGATGTTCCAAGTAGCATTTATTTGTAATAGCAAATGACTATAAACAGCCAAACTACCCCTAAGAGACTAAAGTATGGTACATCCATATAATGGAAAACCATGAAGCTGCTAAAAAAGAACAAGGTAGATTTATAAATACTGATGTGTACATCTTAAAGACCTTTCTGTGTTTTTTTTTTTTTTTTTCGCTACGTGGGCCTCTCACTTTGTGGCCTCTCCTGTTGCGGAGCACAGGCTCTGGATGCGCAGGCTCAGCGGCCATGGCTCCCGGGTCCAGCCGCTCCGTGGCATGCGGGATCTTCCCGGACCGGGGCATGAACCCGTGTCCCCTGCATCGGCAGACGGACTCTCAACCACTGCGCCACCAGGGAAGCCCTTTCCGTGTTTTTTAAGGCACAATACACTATACACACACAGTATACACAGATATATATCATGCTCCCATTTATGTGTTTGTTTTTAAGGATACATAGATTTATATGCTGTGCATATTAAAGATTATGAAAGTCTATGTAAGAAAGTGTTAACAGCACTTGCTTCTGTGAAAAGGAACTGATTTTTCACTGTCAATGAAGGTATGTGGCTATCTATCAAGGGCACTTAAAAACTCACAGGAAAAACATGGCACATCATCCTCAGTGGATCAGTTTTACTCAAAGATTTAGAAGGTAAAAAGTACTTAAAAAATTAAGCATTTCAAGTGGTAATTTAAAATGTTTTTATATTTTATAAATCATACCTATCAAACACACAGCCCACATGTAATTTTAAAGATAAAACAGCAAATATAAAACAACTTCAGGGACTTCCCTGGTGGTCCGGTGGTTAAGAATCTGCGCTTCCACTGCAGGAGGCACGGGTTCAATCCCGAGTCAGGGAACTTAACATCCTGCATGATGCGCAGCATGGCCAAAAAAACTTCAAAAGCAGCATTCAGCTGGGCCCACTACACAGAGCAGTCCAAGTCAACTCAACTTCCCCTCAGTCCCCATCAACATTACATTCTCTGTAATGACTTCTAATCCTGTATTTTCAAATAACATTTATATGCTGAGTCGCAAGTTTATCATCGCTAACCAAGACTTCTTATCTAAGTTCCATACCAGCAGATCCTGCTGCCTCTTGAACATATCTCACAAATATCTTAAACTCAATGTATCCAAAACTGAATTCACAAACTTCCCCTCGTAAATGTCCCCTTATCTCAATGAATGATACTACAACGTACTCAGTTGCTCACATCAGATACCTGGGATTCATTCTTGATGTCTCCTTCCTTATAGCCCACATCACAAAGCAGGTTCACTTTTATCCTTTCCCAGTGCACCAGCAGGTCTCAAGTCAAATGTCAGTCTTGCCCCCAGGCCTCACTCACACCAGGTAAATTAGCCTATATTTCACAGCATCCTATATTTTTCTGTCATTTTCTGCAGAAAATGTTTGTCTTTATTCAATCTGTCTTATTCTTTACTCAATCCATCTTGCCCACTAGAATGTGAAAAAGCAAGATCTTGTTCATGGACATACACCCAACACCCGGCATACAGAAGACACTGAAATTATAGCTAGATGGTTGGAAGGAAGGCATCCCCACAACTACTTATGAAAAATTCATCCTCCTCTACCACCAGAGGTCTGAAAAAGTTGAGGACTATTTCCTAAAGAGTCAAGGGCTGAACCATAAAAATTACATGCATCATCTTGTTCTAAATTCTAAGAATATGGAATACATGTTGAAAATGCTCTGAAAAACAACAAGCATTACAAAAATGTGTTGCCATTGTTTTAGAAATACTTATTTATCATAACCAGCAGAAGTCAACAGTTCCATCCCTAGAGGACAAAGACTATGCTTACGGTTTTCTTGTACCAGCTCATGGCTGGTATTCAACCTGGATCTGAGAAGAAACTTATTAGTGATTACCTGCACTTGTGTTACTGCTCAAACCCTAAGAATGAACCTCCTTTCACAAAGAAACTCCTTTACAAGAAACTAAAGCTCTACTTTAAAACAAAATGTATTTACTTGAAATTACAGTGTCTCTCAGAATTTGCATATTGTTAAATTTCCATACAGAACAAAAAATTAACAAACAAGATACCTATTAACTATAAAAATAAGGTCAGCTTTCTTCAGTAAGTATTATAGGTAGTTTGGCCTCTATGCTTATTAAAAAGAAAATTACTTAAACAGAGGCAAAAGATAATCCATAATTTGTTGTCAAAGTTATTTCCAACATCAAGAGGAAACCCATTGTATAGTGACAGTCTGTTATTTTAAATATAAAGCTTTAAATATGATAAAATTAAGTTCACTCACATCAGAATACAGCAGCACTGTAAGAAAAGAACACTTTGGATGTTTCTCAGATTTCCACTTAATAGTTCAAGGTATTCAACTTCTCTGAACTATGCTTTACCCCCTCTAAAATGGGAATAACGCCTGCCTTAAATAGTTGTGATTAAAGAGCAACTGATATATAAAGGGCTTAGAACAAAGTAACAACAGGCATCTTCTCCTCTTCTTTTTATTTTTTCTTTTTTGGCCAGCTTTGCAACTTGCAGGAGCTTAGTTTCCCAACCAGGGATCGAACCCGTGCCCCCTGCAGTGGAAGCGCAGAGTCTTAACCACTGGACCACCAGCGAAGTCCCTTATCCTCTTCTCTTAAAAGAAGCTGATTTCAGGTACGACAGGTATATTCTGTATGACAAATACATTCAATATCTAAATGAAGGCAGGTAACTCTTGCTGATGCTGTACTTGCAGAATTCTTTAGTAATCCTTATTAATCACCTGTACTTTATCCAATGAGTAGATGACAATCTCCTCTCAGGTCACAAGTTCCTGGCCTACTTTAAGCTTTCAGGACTAGAACAATTCATTTCCCTTTCTAAAAACCATCTTCAGTTCTAAATCAAAGTTGCTAATTTCCTGACAGTAACAGCCCTCTAACTTATACTCAGCACAGCTTTAAGCAAATGGGAAAAATTGTATTGGCTACAAAGACAGTCATGCAAATTAAGAGCCTATGCCATAGTTATCTCAATATTTGGCAGGAAATGTAGACTGAATCCCAGCTGGCTAGCAAGGAAAGTGTGCCAAATAGAAATACAAGTCTTTACACACTTTATTCTGGAGCCCAGATTAAAAACCTGTAGCAGAAAGCACAAAGATGGAAAATAGAAGTAGCTGCATATAAAAGGCAAGAGAAGCTTTCTTTTACCCCTAATGCACATAGCCCTGGATTCCAAACTTTATAAGAATACTCCAAGATCTCTCAAAAGGTCAAAGTTTTAGGCCCTGCTAAAAGTCATTTTTAAGTGTCGCACTTGTTTGAGGATTCACTGGCTTTAATGATAACTGCAACTAAAGTATCTACAGATAAAATAACAAATTCTGAAGCTGCTTTAAAATAATCCAGGAGAGGGACTTCCCTAGTGGCACAGTGGCTAAGAATCCGCCTGCCAATGCAGGGTACACAGGTTCGAGCCCTTGTCTGGGAAGATCCCACATGCCGCACAACTACTGAGCCCTCGCACCTAGAGCCCATGCTCCACAAGAGAAGCCACCGCAGTGAGAAGCCCGCACACCGCAATGAAGAGTAGCTCCCACTCACCCAACTAGAGAAAGCCTGTGCTCAGCAACAAAGACACAACATAGCCAAAAATAAATAAATAAAATAAAATAAATTAAAAAAAAAAATCCAGGAGGCAGAGAGAGTAGTGTCTACAATAGATGGAACAAGATTTGCCATATACTGACAACTGTTGAAACTAGAAAACAGGTACATGATGTTCTTTTTAACATTCTATTTTTGTGTGTCTGAAAGTTCCACACTAAAAAGTTTTTTTTCTTAAATCAAGGTTAGGATGTAACTCAGTCCTTCCCTGCAGTTCTCATTCAGTTTGTAATCTTGCTTCTGGTTCCCTTACCCACCAAGCACCTATTTGGAAAACAGCAACCATCATATTTTATCATGACCTCATTCTGGGTTTCCTCTTCAAATAAGCCATAATCTTAAAAAGCACTATCTGGTATGAAATATTTAAAACAAAGAATTTTAATAGTACCTAAAAATTAACCACATACTCCCCCATAAAGAGATCTACTTTAAAACTTAATGCCAGGAGATATGATATAATAAGTCTGAGCTTGGATAAATCCTTTTCACTGATGTGATATAATTCTGCAGCAAAAATGGTATGAATGAGCAGGAACATTCCACTGGAAGGATACCAAAGAAACTGACTTGTGCACTTTGAACAGAATAATCATAAAATTTCCTGTACATGACCTGCAAAGAATTTCTGAGACCAAAATAGGTGTACAGCACTTTTATCTGAAGTCCAAAATTTTATCATTCTCAAAAGATCTCTTATTCAAAAAAGGTTTAGGAACCACTCTAGATTTCCAGAGACTCCTTTTATCAAAACCTTAGGTTTGAATTTCTAAACTTCAACTAAAATCAGAAGGTTTTCTGAATGATAGCAAAGGCAATGACAGTCTGACAGACATAATGCAAGAAAAGAATCTAGGCACAGAGAAATGCCCAAATTTTAGAGAAGATGGGCAAAAAAGGAAGCTCATAATGTATAGACGTATTCTCAGAACTATAACCAACTTATAAACATGAACTTATAAAGGGTTTATAAGAACAATAACTTTTACATCTTAGGGATAGGATAAGACCATGAGAATTAAATGCACTCCTTCAAAGTTCCCTTCTTATCCTACAGCAAGCTACCAGGGTTGCTGCAGCTCTGGATGGGCAAGGGAGAGGAGAAAGTAAGAAATATTTATAGTGATACACCATTCCCTTTCTACTAAGGGTGCCTTGTGAAGAAAGAAGAGGAACAAGATGTTCTTGAACATCCATTTTCTCTATTTTAGTATATATTTTCCCCTCACAAACCCATTATAATGGAGTTTGGAGTCCCAGTCAGTCCACAGTATCAGCACCAGAACTACAATTTAGCTACATTATACTGGGAAGCTAATACCTCATTTCTACAGAAAATTATGTTTCCAGTTCCTAGTGAACAACTTCAAATGGCACTCTGGATATATATAGATGTAACATGAACAAAACTATATAAGCAATTGATGCCTATGAATATTTCACTTCCAAGTTCCTGTTCCCCCTGTACCTAAACATTTATCCTATTGATGATACCCTCTGCCTGCCAGTGATGCCCCCCTCTCCTCCAAAGACAGCACTTGGGGAAGCTTGTGTCTGCGCACCTTGACCAGTTTCACCACTTCCCCAGGCTCATCTTCCCTCCTCCAGCCTATCTGTCCCATACTGAGGACAAGAACACTGGATAACTGACTGGAACAGCATTCCCAGAGCCTGGCACAGTGGAGGACACACAGTAGGTGTGCGTTTTGAAAAAAAAATCAATAAATGAATCTCGTTCCAATTCTGCCACTACCCAAACTTGGACTGTTACTTAATCTTTTTGAGTCTCATCTACAAAACAAGGAAAGCTGAATTAAAGTTCATTTTGGCTCAATGGTTCTATGATTAGAATACATTTTTAGGAGCTTATCTGGAAAACAGCTCTTATGCTCTGTTTTCTAATGAAAATTTAACCTAACCTTAACTTATGAACAATGCTTCAGGAGAAATGTAGGAAAAGGATAAGAAGAGCCAAATCAGAATTAACCAGGAGGACCAAGGGAATGACAGTAACAGCTGGCTCATCCTCTCATCCAAGGGTGAGAAAAAGTGAAAAATGTTCAGGATTTCTTGTAAAACTATGCAAGGCAAAGTATTTGAGGTGCCTTATAGTAAGCCCCCAAAGGACAAATTCCTCTCCAGAATTCCAAAATAGGAAAGTTTTGTCTTTACCTCCTTTTAAAATATGAGCTCTCTGTAACTTTTTTTTTTTTAAGGCTGCGCAGCATGCGGGATCTTAGTTCCCTCACCAGTGATCGAACCCGAGCCCCCTGCAATAGAAGCACGGAGTCTTAACCACTGGACTGCCAGGGAAGTCCCTACATAACCTTTTATTATCACTAAATTTTGCCAGGAAGTCAAGAACTAAGGTTTGTTTTAGACCACAGTGCGATCCTTATCCTATTGCTGATAAGGCACGCAGGCTGTCTCCCTTGCCATCTCCAATCTAAGCTCTTCAGTCTTTTAGTTAATTGCACTTTTTATCATTCATTATTGTAAGTCTTAAATCCTTTACATAAACGAGTTAGGGGCTTCCCTGGTGGCACAGTGGTTGAGAGTCCACCTGCCGATGCAGGGGACACGGGTTCGTGCCCGGGTCCGGGAAGATCCCGCATGGCCGCTGAGCCTGTGCTCCGCAACACAACAGTGAGAGGCCCAAGTACCGCAAAAAAAAAAAAAAAAAAAAAAAGTTAGGGGTACAACTGATAAAATACATTGTTTTAAGAACAAACACTAGATGCCAGGTTTACAAATTAACATTTTAAAAATACAACTGGTTTTGTGGATGAAATTCTATTAATACCAGTTGCTACTGGCACCAGACTCCAAATTAATTTCAATTTGCTCAATTCTTTGTTTCCACTCCATACTTCCTTAATCTTCCTAGTTTTGGAAGAAAGTCTAACACTCCTAAACTTAATCCTCATTGTAAACGCTCATCTCAGTTTCATTATCAGTAACCATCCAAATCCTCCACAGTAATAGAAATGAGATACTGTGCAATCCCAACACAACAAAAAGAGATGTTTCTTACTTCAATTGGAGTTAAGGATTAATGAAAGATCACTCCCAAAATGTACTGTGAGTACAGTCTGGAAACATTAATTTCCAAGTTGCTTAAGTAAAATTTCAACTCCTAATTGGTTTCTTTAATTTCTTAAATCTCTTCTACAAAATTATCTTTGGTCCCCATTAATTATTAATGCAGAAAAAAAACCCAAGAGGTGTAATATTTCAGAATCTAAATCAAAATCATTTAACTAAATAGCTTACACAAAGCTCTCCTGGCTCAGAATAAAGAAAATCAAAACTTACCTGAAGTAATTAATTTAGCACAGCTACTTCTGCATGCATCATCGTCTAAGACACGGTTTGTGCTCTTTTCTTTCCCAAGCAAAGCATCCTCCAAACGTAAGCATTTATCAGATACAACAATGTCTTCACCCATCACATGACTAATTTTGCTATTAGTTTCAAGTACAGAAGTGACGTCTTCCAGCTGAGCAGCTTCACTAGATTCTGAATAAGATGAACCTTTACCCTGGGCTAAATTCTTTGAAGAAACTGGTAGAGACTCATCATCACTGTCAAATCCAAAAGGATCTCCAGTGTCGTCTTCTTCCATCTTAGGTTTCTTCGGAATTTCTTGGATATCCGGTTTGAAATTGGGCCTCTTCTGTCCTAATTTAGCCATAAATGTGGTCTCTCCCCACTTTGTGCTAAGGGTGGTCCGTTTGTTGGAAAAGACTTCATCAAACTTTGAACTGCCATTTCCTCCTTTCCTACTGTATGTTTTCCCAAATCTGGATGTCATTTTGACACCTGTTTCATATTCTCTGCGGAAAAAAAAAGTAAGAAAATATATAATCACCAAATATTTAACAAGTAAATATGGCTTTTCTCCCCATATGGCTTTTCCACATTCAAGGTACAATAAGGGGAGGGAGTATAAAGAGTGGGGCTCATTTTTTACTCTACATACTTCTGTTCATCTTTTTTACGAGTACATATTCATATGCTACTTTCAGAATAAGAAAGCCTAACAACTAACCAACTTATAAGCCAGCATTCACAAAACCAACTTATACAGGAACACTGATTTCTTTAAAAGGTTCAAATTAATCTACTTATTATTCTCATATCACTTTTACCATAAAAAATAATCTGAATAGGCTAATTACCCTTAATACAAAATCTTAAGCACAAAATGTTAATTTTTTTCAGGATTTTAGAGATGTCAAATAATTGACTAAATATAGTTCTTTGAAATTTCAGAGCACTTACTCATATAAGGGGGAAAAAGTCAGAAAAATGGTGCTATTTTCCCACATATTAGAACCTGCAGCTTTTAACCCATCCTTTTAAAAACCTGATTTTTGGCCTAATGTAATATGAATTATGACTTGAAAAATATTCCTTACTTGGTCATCTCCCTTAGTGCAAGAAACCATAATTCTTCTACCTTCCTTGTCTCCATAGTGCTGTGCTCATTTGCTGGAGCTAGTGAACTCCAGCATATTACAATGACTGGTCCATGGATTATTAAAAGAAGCAATAGAAACATGTAACTTTATTTTCCTCTTTGCTTGAAGACAGGATAAATTGATTCATCTGATTTATCTACATACTAAGTACTAGGACAAAAATTTCAGGACAGTAAATCAAGAGTCAAACATTTTTAAAACAAGTTAAAGTACTTCTTAAACACTATCAATCCTTATCCATTTCTTACACAATATAACAATCAGAATATTTTGACCTATACTTTTCAATGTTTTAATCTGTAGTTTATGTTTCCCTTTATCAACTTAAATTCTCCCAATTTATAGGGAATCCCTATAAACTCAGTTTGATATATATATGTGTGTGTGCATATATGTATTTAGTAAAGCAATTTCCCCTCTAATATTTTGGTTAGAAGCCAATTCTAACTGGACAAAATAATAATTTAGTCATCATACACATCTGCTTTAAGAGAAAATAATTTGTAACTGTTTTAAGACCTTTTAACATCTCACAAAACTTTCTCCTTTGGGAAATCTATTTCCCCTTCTACTGTAGATTTACACTAAAAAATCTTGTCTTTCTTGTTAAGAATAGCTAAAAAAACTAAGTATATTTGGCAGGTACAAGAAACACAAAATAAGTCATTTCTTTTCATTCCTCCTCGGATGTAAAGCCCTGATCTACAGATCTACATTTACACATACACCAACAAAGCTGGAATGTTTTGGATACACTAACACGGTAATTACCTAAAAATGCTGACTAAAGGCCAAAGCAAAAATCTAGACTTGGGCTACTTTAGGCCCATACCAGAAAAACTCATGGCAAAAGTGGTCCGAGAACCATAAAGCATTAACGGTTACAACTTGAAAGTCTGCAGATGAATATTTGATATTAAGGAGTGAATTATTTTAAGTTACAAGAAAATCATGCTTATGTTTTTTTTAAAAAACCCATGTCTTTGACAAATATATACTGAAATACTGATGCAATAATGTCAGTGATTCTCTAACTTTATGGGGTGTGGAATGGAAAGTGCATAGATGAGAAAAATTTGGTTTAGAGTTAATAACTGTTGAATCTGAAAGATGAATACATGGGAGTTCACTATACAATATCCCCTACCTTTGACTGTCTTTACAGTTTTCCACGTCTTTTTTTTTTTTAAAGTCACTAGACAAACTATTGTGATGGCATTATCCAAGCCTCGAGTGTAAAGTACACAGAAATTCAAAAACAAGTGTGTAGACGTATGTGACACTGTATTTTCAGTATACTTCAAGAACACAGGCTATCTTGCTCAGGCTTCAAACTCTAAAGATTACCCTAACCAAAAAGGAAAGAATGATTCACAAGTAAGTCTTTTCTGACGGTGGGCCTTTGCCCCAGCCCAAAGCCAGGTCGAATTTTCTGGGAAGTGCGCTGGGATAAAAGGTCCTCACACTTAACCCCCAACCAAATCCAGCGTCTTTCAGATCTCCAAGGGCTTAGGGGCTTCCACGACGGAATGAAAGCCGGAAAAGCCAAACCTCATCACCCAGAAATCCTCACCTGGGGGGCGGCGGTGCGCGAGGAGGTGGCGGGGAGAGGCGGCCCCCCTTCCCCTGGAAGCTCACGCAACTTTTCTCCTCCCCACCCCCACCTCCCAGGAAAGGGATGTTGCTTCCGACGCCCCGGAAGCCGCTGCCACCGAATCCCCAGGGCAGTGGAAGGCCTCAGCGGCGGCCAGGGGCAGAGGAAAGACGGCAAAAAATTCCAGCCTGAAACCAACGCACTTGACCGCGCCTGGGGAGGGAACTAAATCAGCCGTAGCCCAGAAAGAACTCAGAATAAAAGGGGAAAAAGTTCTTAAGATCGTTCCCCTGCCCACCTTCCTCAGAGACCGGGTGGGTGAAATACAGAGACTTCCATCACCCCCTCCCGGACCCCTGCCTCCCCCACCCTCGGCAAGCTCCGGGCCTAAGCAGCCACCCGAGACCTCACTTACCCTCGGCGCCTGGCGAGTGCTTTAGCCTCGGGCTGCCTCCGCCTCTCCCGCTCCCAACGGCCCACGGGCGGGCGCCGGAGCCCCGCGCGGGAGAACGGGGCCGGCTGGTGAGCGAAGAGAGGCAAGGGGCTCCGCCACCGTCAGAACCCGCGACTCCGCTCTCGGTAAATAGGAAACCCGGTGGAGGGGGGGAGGAGCGGCGGCACCGCAACTTCCCTCCCCGCCTCGAGCGCCGCCGGCCGGGACCGGGCCTAGGCCTCCCTGGCTACCGCCGCCGCCGCCGCCGCCGCCGCCGGAGCTGGTACCAGAGCCCGCTACGTGCCCCCGATGGGCCGCCGCCGCCTCCTGCGCCGCCGCTTCCGTCGGTGAATGGTCAGCGCTAGAGTTTGAACAGGGCCCTGAACCATCTCAACGCCATTTGCGCTCCCGGCCCCCACCTCCTTCCTCCAACAGCGGCTCGCTCCGTCACTCCGCTTCCCACAGGCCCGCGCGGCCGCCCGACCCCGCAGCCAATCCCGCGGCTGCTTACTCAAACCGCCGCGCAGGCGCCGCGCCCCGCATGCTCCGGCGCCCGCCATTGGGCCGACCGCGGGGCCCGACGGGAGTTGTAGTCCGGGTCCGCGAGGTCGCGGTGCTGAGAGCTCGGCGCGGGAGCTGGCAGCGGTAGGAGAGGTTGCGGCGGACCCGGACGGCCAGGGCTCCGGAGCAAGTTCCAGCTGCTGGCCCTGCCGGGAGACGCAGGTGCCACGGGGGAGGGCCGGGGGCGCAGTGCAGGCAGCTGTGTCAATCGTTTCCCCTCCAGGGACTCGCCGGTGTCTGGGGACGGTGGGTTGTACAGCTGCGCCGGGCCTGCTGGGGTCGCCGCCTGGGAGCCGGGAGGCTGGGAGCTCGCGGCTCCGTGCGGCCCTCGACACGTCCTGGCCGGTGCTGTCCCTGCGCAGTTAATGACAGCGGGAACTGGGAGGCCCGGGGAGCTGGGCAACAGATCCATGGTCGCGGCCTGGAGCGATGTCAGCTCGGCTCTTTATTGTGCCACCTGTATCTCCTCGGTCCTTACCTTCGTAGTTCTTTCTCCCTCTGTCCGTCCCGAACCCGTTAAAAGTGACCCCTGAGAATATTGGATGGTATTAAGGAATTATCGTTAACCTTGTTGGGTGTGATGACAGTAATGTGGTTATGTGAAGGAGAGAAAGGAAAAAAAAAAAGACGAAATGCTAAAAGTTTTGACAGATAAAATGATCCGGTGTCTGGGATTTATTTTAAAATAACTCCTACAAAAACTGATGGAAGGAGAATAAAACAAGTCAGTGGGTGTTTTTCATTGCTGATGCTGTGTTATACACGGGCTCATTCCAATATCTCTACCTATATATCTGAAATTTAACATAATAAAAAATTTAACCAGTGATTGCCTCTGGGGAGGACAGGGAGGTGGCAGATGATGGGAGATCATTTATTTTTCTTTATACACCATTTTGTGCTGTTCGAAGTTTTTTCCGTGTCAATGTATTACCTCTTCAGAAACTCGGAAAGTTTTAGTTTTCCTTTTTTGTTTTTAAGGCTGCGGAGGGAAAACCACATTAAGAGTAGCACAATTGGTTCCTCCTAAGAGATGTACATGATTCTTTGGGCTCCGATGGCACTGCTGTTAGGTAGGCGGTGAATGGAGATCCACTTGGGAAATTAGAAAACTACTAATTGCTTTATTTGAAAAGCCCCGCCTCTTCCTCCACAAAAGGTAATTTGCTTTTGAATGCACCGGAAGTTACCAAACTCCTCCAATATATTCGGGCAACTACAAACAGAAAAAATAGTTGACATCCTGTAGCCCTTCCCAACAGGAATTTAAAGTGGATTTTAGTATGTCTGAATTGTTCTTTTGCACAACTGCTTGCAAAATTTACATTCCGACATTTACAATTTCCCAAATATATCAATACTTGATTGTATCAAAACCAACTTTTTTCTTTTTTTTTTTTTTTTTTGGCCTAAACGGTAGAAATTTATTTCTCACATTCTGAAGGCTAGGAAGTCCAAGATCAAGGTGCAGGTTGATTCTCTTCCTGGTGAGGACTCTCTTCCTGGCTCGCAGATGGCTGCCTTCTTGCTGTTTCTTCACATGGTAGAGAGAGATGATTTTTGTCTCTTCATATAGTGGTTCTACCCTCATAAACTAATAACCTCCCAAAGGCCCTACCTCCAAATGCCCTCACATTGGGGCTAGGGCTTCACTATATAATTTTTTTTTTTTTTTCAAAACCAACTCAAGTAGCTTATTCTAATGGAAGTTGTAATGAGTCTGCGTGTTCCACGGCATGTGACTTTTATTTGGGTCAGTTTTGTCTTTTTAAAAATTGGCATAGGGGCTTCCCTGGTGGCGCAGTGGTTGAGAGTCCGCCTGCCGTTGCAGGGGACACGGGTTCGTGTCCCGGTCCGGGAAGATCCCACGTGCCGCGGAGCGGCTGGGCCCCTGAGCCATGGCCGCTGAGCCTGCGCGTCCGGAGCCTGTGCTCCGCAACGGGAGAGGCCACAACAGTGAGAGGCCCGCGTACCGCAAAAAAAAAAAAAAAGAAAGAAAGAAAAAGAAAATTGGCATAGGATCTTGTTTTATCAGTTTGTTTGAAGACTGCCAGCAGAGGTGCAAGCTGCACTTACCATAATTATTTAGATGACATGGTGGTGGGTGCTAATTAAGGGGTAATTATCATCAGAGGCAAAGGCTAAGATCAAAAAGCTGAAAGTGGTGGGGAGACAGTTGCAGGATCTTTCTGTAAAAGGGTGATGTGAACCCTCCGGGACCAAATGATGCCCTCACAAAGCTCATTATGCCCTGGCCTGGCTGGTGCTGGGCACTTAGCTGGGTCAGTGACTTTGCCTGAAGCTGAAGTGGAAAAGTAAAATTTTTAAAGAAATAGCTAGTCCGTGGAGCTCCTTTTGGGGGCTTTTTGTGTGGTAGTTGTGTTAAGTAATGGAACTTAATGTTAATTCTTGCTACTCCAAGAGTGACCCCCAGCATAGTCAGAACCTAGAAGCCTTTTGGGTAATGCAAGAATCCTTGTCCCCTCCCCAACTCCCCTGAATCAGAATCTGCACTTTAACACGATTCCCCCAGGTGATTGGTCCACATGTTAAAGGTTAACAAGTACTGTTTTAAAGTATACCCATAGCATTTGACAGTAATCTAATTCTTTTTGTTAGGATGGGGGAGAACATTAAGAACCTACTATGCGTCAGATATGATATCAGGCTCTTGAGGAAGTCTTCATTTGCATCTCTACCTGTTATCTTTATTTTACAAGTGAGGTAATGGAGACATTGGCATTTGCTCCAGGTGTTGTAACTAATGAGGAAATCAAACTTTTTCTTAAGCATTCAGGACCCATTATTTCAGATCTTCTTGAATCCAGTACATGATTTGAAAAATAAATTGTGTGTGTGTGTTAAGTTTGTGGAAGCTTGGTGTATGAATACCGAAAAGAGCTGTGCTAGGGCTCTCCACCCTCATGTGTCGCACACTAAAGACAGGAAAGCCTGCCCACTCCAGGGCCCCTCCTAGAGGAAGTTCAGACTGTGGATATGCAAGCTGTACCACCACTTTACCCTTTACCTCCCTGGTTCCACTGAGGCTAACAAATGCTCTGAAGGCTCCACCCCATTCCCTTGCCATGGCCCTGAGTTCCATACCAGAGTGAGCGAACTGGATTCCAGTGTGGATAACACATGGGCAAGCAGCTTTTTGGAGTTTTTTTAATATTTTATTGCTTTTGTTTTCTTAGTTCCCTCAACTTATACTCCTGCCCATTCCCCATTCCCACCCCCTAGGTTGGTTCTCTTCACTTCATTTGAATCTGTGCACATACACACCCAGTAGGTGTTTTCTTTGCTAGAATGCCTCTATGCAAAGCTCTCAGATGTCTGATTTTTTTTCCATTAAATTTCCTATGTATTTCAGAAACTGAAAAGGATCTGAGACAAGTGTGTACCCTTTGATGCTGCAGGCTGTCCCTGTATGCTGCCTAGAGGAGCACAGCAACCCCACTACCTTAAGTTCCACTCAGATGGACTCTAGCTGAAAAAAGAAAATCCCACAAAGAAAACTAATAGAAGAATCTATTCTGCCATTGTTGTGCCTTTGTTTTAGCCCAGACATGGGAACTGTCAGAACTGGAGTTGCTAAATAGAGCTATGCAGTCTTTTTCTGATGTGTAGTAAAATGTACTACAATTTATATAATTCAGTTCCAAGAACTAGACGTCAGAAATTACCACATCGGCTAGAGGAAATTTTTCCTTTTCATGGAATGTGGAATAAAATTATAAATCATACCCTTAACATTGTAGTGGTTGTATTACAAGATGTGGGCCCCGCCCTGCCTTTATCTCTCTGACACTCCCCAACCCTTCTCTCTGTTCCGAGGAATATTGGGCTGATAGGACTTTTTCAACTAATGTCCCCCTGACTAGCCTATTTTAAATTGTAACACACCCACTCTCAAATGTTCACTATTCCCCCCCTTATTTTTCTTCAGGGCATTTATCTCCTCATCCAACATATCACATATTTTGCGTATTTATCTTCCATATGAGGTTAGAGATCTTTGCCGGTCTTGTTTTCTGCTGTATCCCTTGCACCTAGAAGAGTGTGTGGCACATAGTAGGTGCTCAGTAAATATTTGTTGAATAAATGGCCCCATTTCTTTCTTTTTTTAATGTAAGATTATATCATAAAAAGAAAGTGACTTGAAACTAACAACAGTTTCACATAAACTGTGGCTCCATAAGTTGATGACTGGGTTTTCCCAAGTGGGAGGGAGTGCTTTCTGGAGCTACCTTTTGTTCTTGCTTTGGATAGGTTTTCATTCTGAGAATTGAGGCGATGAATATTACTACAATCCCAATTACCTTGTTTTCTGGGATAATTGGAACATGTTCTCTGTAGATAGTGACATCCTTTGGGGAATAAACTGCTGTCTAGGTAATTGAAAGACAAAGCAAGGGAAATTCCCTGGGGACAGGCTGTCTGACAAGGATTGGTACCCAGTCATCTCTAAAGGTCTGGCTACCTGACTTGTCTGGGAACAGCCCTCTTCTCCCCAAGGTCCTCACCCCTAATGCTCTATGATACCCCTCTTCCCCAACAAAAACCCTCCTGGGACTTCCCATCATGAAAACTAAAATCCAAAATCCTTACCATGGCCTATAAGGCCCTGCATGATCTGGCCCCTGACAACTCCTATCCCTTCCCACTTTGCCAAGCCTGCCTCTGTCTACTACTAGAACCTCCCAGCTACTGCCTCAGGGCCTTTGTACTGCTGTTCCCTCCACTGGTCCTAGAGATAAGCAGAGGACTCAAGCCCTCACCTTTCAGGTCTCCGCTCCAGTGTCTCCTCAGTGGCGTCTACCCTGACCATGCTATTTAAGTTAAACCCCTCACCCTATCCCCACACTCCATATCCTTTCCCTCTTGTCTTTCACCATAGTAGTCATCATGTTTGTTTTACATATTAACTTGTCTGTTTGTTCCCTTCCACTAGAATATAAACTCTATGAGGACAGGGATTGTTGACTTTTCACTGCTATATGCCCAGCACACCTAGAATAGTGCCTCACACACAGAAAGCATGCTGAAAATATTTGTGAACTAAACACCTCGTAAATTATGTTGAACTCTTCCATATCTTTACTTATTGTTTGTGTGTGTGCTTGAACTACCAATAATTGCAAAAGGTATATTGAAACCTCCCACTGTAAGAGGAATTTTTGTCAATTTCTCCGTATAATTCTATTTCTGTTTTTATATTTTTAGGATATTTTATTGGGCACATAGGGTTTGGCATTGTTATAACTTCCTGATGGTGTTGAAAGCTTCTTAAGTAATATGGGAGATGAATTGCCAAAATCACCTGTATTTTCCATCCCTCCCTGTACACACACCTCTTGCAATGTGTCTTTCCAATTCCTCCCAGAATCTGGGCTGGCCTTGTAACTTGCTTCTGCCAAAAGAATGTGGCAGAAGTGATAAATAGTTCTGAGCCTGAGCCTTCATAAACCTTGAATGCTTCCACATTCTCTCTTGGATCCCTGCCTCCACCATGAGAACAGGCCTGGGCTAGCCTGCTGGAGGATGAGAAGCTATATGGAAAAGAGCTGAGGACATCCTATACCAGTCAACAGTCAGCAGACCCCAAACAGGCAAGCCCAGCCAGGATCAGCATAGCCACCCACCTGACCTGCAGCTGCTCACAGATGCATGTGTGAGCCCACCTGGGACCAGAAGAACTGCCCAGCTGACTTATAGACTCATGAGCAATAATAACTAGCTATTATAGTAAGCCTGTGAGTTTTGAAGTGGCTTGTTATACAGCATTATTGTGGCAATAGATAATTGACGGTTAATGCCTCCTCATTTGGGTCGCAGCCTCAGAAAGGCTTTTCCGACTACCCAGGCAATCTAAATCTGCCTCCCAGTCTCTGTATAATACGGGTGTATTACTTTCTCAATAATGCTTATCACTCTCCAAAATGATTTGTTGACTTCTTTACTATCTGTCTCTCACACTAGACTGTCAGTGGTATGATGTCAGAGACCTTGTGCACCTGCTCATCCTCAGCATCCAGCACGGTACTGCACTGTCCAGCTGTGTGTGTCCACCAAGCACTGGAAATGTGGCTAGTCCAACCTGAGATGTTCTGGAAATACAAAGCACTGGGTTTCCAAGGCTTAGTACAAAAATTGTATATATAAAGTATCTCAATTGTTACACTGATAAAATGTTGAAATAATAATATTTTTAATATATTGTGTTAAGTAGAATATGTTATTAAAGTTAATTTCATCTCCTTTTTACCTTTTTTAATGTGGCTACTAGAAAAAGTAAATTTGTGACCTTGCATTATATCTCTTGGATAGACAGAATCTATAGAAGTTGCTATAGAAGTTCAGTAAATATTTATTGAAGGAAAATGTAAAAAAATAGACTTATGGGGCTTCCCTGGTGGCGCAGTGGTTGAGAGTCCGCCTGCCGATGCAGGGGACACAGGTTCGTGCCCAGGTTTGGGAGGATCCCACATGCCGCGGAGCGGCTGGGCCCGTGAGCCATGGCCGCTGAGCCTGCGCGTCCGGAGCCTGTGCTCCGCAATGGGAGAGGCCACAACAGTGACAGGCCCGCGTACCGCAAAAAAAAAAAATAGACTTGCCAGGGAATGCCCTGGTGGTCCAGTGGTTAGGACTCGGCTCTTTCGCTGCCAAGGGCCTGGGTTCAATCCCTGGTCAGGGAACTTATGTACCACAAGACGTGCAGTGTGGACCCGCCCCCCAAAAGAAATAGACTTTAAAGAAATGAGCTCTCAAGCCACAAAAAGACATGGAAGAACCTTAAATGCATATTACTAAGAGACAGAAGCCAGTCTGAAAAGTCCACATACCGTATGATTCCAGCTATATGATATTTTGGAAAAGCAAGATCAGTTGAGATAGAGTGATTGCCAAGAGATTTACAGGAAGGGAGGAGGAGTAATGAACAGGTGAAGCACAGGGGATTTTTTTAGGGTGGTGAAACGATTCTGTATGATACTGTAACAGTGTGTGCATGATAGTGTGCACTTGTCAAAACCCATGGAACTGTAAAACAGAGTGAACACTAATGTAAACTAGGGACTTTAGTTAACAATGTATCAATATTGGTTCATTAATTGTAACAAATATACCACACTAATGCAAGACAGTAACTGGGGGGGTGGGGAGGGAGGTATATGGGAATTCTCTATTCTGTGCTCAATTTTTCTGTGAACCTAAAACTGTTCTAAAAAAAGTCTATTTAAAAAGATGAATTCACACACAGCCACCAGAATGATAATTCTAAAATATGAGTGTAACAAACCACCTACCTCTTTTAAAAAAAGCTTTGGTGGCTCCCCACTGTCTACCAGAAATGAGTTCACATCCATTGGCATTTGCAGTGGCGTTGACCAGACCTCCCATCCCGCTTCCTCTCCTCTCTACCTGTATCAGACTACTCAAGAGCCTCAAGCCTTCATTGCAAGACTCATTCAGTCCCCTCTGCCTATAAAGTCTTTCTCCCTCTCCACTTGTGGCACCTTACCATGAATCATATACCCTCTCACATAAATCAATTATCCTCTATTCCGTGTTTCCATAGTTCTCAATTAAAAGTAGATACAGAAAACCAGGCATGTGGAGTTTTGGTCATTATTGGAGTTTGTGCCTCTTTCTAGTAAGTCTGGAAAATGGCTATGATGAGTGTATGTATTGGAAGTGTTGAAAAAGAATTCTGATAGCCGCAGGCAGGCTAGAGATTAATATCCTTGAGATGGAAACAGTGGAAGAACAAGACTATTGAATGTCAGTGAAGATCTGCTTGGGCTCTCCTCCTAGGCAGGAGGCAGTGGGATACGCTGCTGGGAGCAAGATCCATCCCAACAGTGAGGTGGTGTTAGCTGACTGCCTAGCTACAATGACAGGAGGCAGGCCTCTGGGTTGTCACCTGCTCTGAAAGCCAATCTCCCTCTGACTGCTGCTCACCCAAGTCAGGATGCCAGTGTGATTCAGTTTCAAGTATTTCACTTGCAGGGCAAATGATAGTGTGGTAGTGACATTACCGTCTCTACTGTCATGTAGTAGAGCCTCAGGAGAGCATGTGAGAAAACAGGTGAGCAGGCTTCCAGGTGCTGAGTTTACGATGCAGATTTCCCTA